>NC_079199.1:24970880-25272130 GCF_029499605.1 Hyla sarda | reverse complement strand
GAATGCTAGAGGTAGGGAACGAGTGAGCTCTCTAGCATTGTACAGGCGCACAGAGATGTGAAGCAGCGGGAGCGGGCGCTTAGTGGGGAAGCGATAACAGTGCCCGTTCTCCTCTTCTTTGTGTGTGTCTGCATTCACTAAAGGGCAGAGAGCTCACTCGCTCCCTGCCTCTAGTATTGTACCGGCAGTGAAGACAGCAGGAGAGAGTGCTGGCCGGGGGAGCCAGCGCTTGCTGTGTAAATTCCTGTCAGTCGGCGCACACATAAAAATCAAAGGGGGCGCATGCGCTGGGACCTGTGTCGATCAGACAGCAGTCCCAGCGCTGAGGTATACGGGATAGGAGTGGCGGTGTGAGGTGAAAAATTCAAACCCGTGAAAAAATCAAATCGGACTGCCCCTTTCCCAAGTTTGGCGAAGCTAGAAGGGGGAGGAGCAAGTGTGCCGAAGCTACAGCGGGGAGGAGCGAGGGCAGAGCGGCGAGGAGCGAGGGCAGAGACATGGGTTTGATTATTTCACCGCACGTCTGCAAAGAAAAGTGTTTTTGTGGTAATTACAACTGGAATAAAGAAGGTAAAAGTAATGCTGGATTAATAGTCTACACACAATACGATTAGTTTATATGTCCCAAACTTCATGACAGTTGCGCTTTAAGGACCGGGCCAGTTTTTATTTGTGCACTTTTGTTTTTTCCTCGCCTTCTTATAACCATAATGCTTTCAATTTTCTAAATACAGGCCTGTATGAGGGCTTGTTTTTTGCGCCCAATTGTACTTTGTAATGACATCACTTATTCTATGGAGAGAGAAAAAAAAAATATTTGTGGGATCCATACAATCACAATGATATCCAATTTGTTGGTTTTCTTCTATTCTACTAACATTTGGGGGAAAAAATACACCTTTTTGTACAAAAATAAATATGCTTAAAATTGTCGTTTTCTGACCCCTCTAACTTTTATTTTTCCGTACACGGGGCTTTATGAGGGATCATTTTTTGCACTATGCTTTGTAGTTTTTATCGGTACCATTTTTGTTTTAATGTCACTTTTCGATCGATTTTTAATAATTTTTTTCCTGGAATATGAAGTTACCAAAAATAGAGAGTTTTAAACGTTAGTATTTTCTTATATTTACACTGTGTTGATTAATTAAAGGAGAAGTCTCCCCTAGCTTCGCTCCACCGACATATTCTTTCTGGTCCGGCCGTGATCAGTGCGTCACAATGACAGTCAGCAAATTGCCGGCCGCAGCGATGTCCCGCCATGGCCGGCGATATGCTGAGCAGCAGTGTGATGCATTGAGCCACGGCATTGGTCACTGGAATTCAATGCCTCACACTGCCGCTCAGCCTATCACCGGGGCATTGCTGTGGCCAGTGACCGTCATTGTGACGCAGACCAGGAAGAAGGTGGCGGTGGCCATGGAGCGAAGCGAGATACCAGGACACCAGGGGAGTGGAGGCAGGTGAGTCCTCTTTATTGTTTTTTTTTCTTGCAGCCCAGGCATTGTGGGAGAAAAAAATGCTAGGTGAGCCTTCTTTAAGAATATATTTTAATTGTTTTGACATTTCTGCACACGGCAATACCACATATGTTTATGTTTATTTTTGCTCACATTATTTTATGTAACCCCTTAACCTGTTAAAGGAGAACTCCAGAATGTAAAAATGGTCCCCCATACACCGGCAGCAGGTGCCAGTGTAGTGAAGAATTTTGTTTCTTGAAGAGTTCTCACACTGCCGCTCAGCCTATCGCCGGCCGAGTCGGGACTTCACTGCGGCCGGTGATTGGCTGAGCGCAGTATGACTCGCCGACCACCGGCAACCAGGAAGAGGATCGCGGCAGAGACCGGAGACGGTTACCGGAGGCCCCGGGGGAGCGGAGGAAGGTATGTACATCTTTATTTCTTTACTGCCAGCAGTATGGGGGAAATTTTTATATTCTGGAATTCTCCTTTAAGGATACAGGAGATTTATCAAAACCTGCGCAGAGGAAAAGTTGTCCAGTTGCCCATAGCAACCAATTAGATTGCTTGTTTCATATTTCACAGGCCTTCCTAAAAATGAAAGAAGCGAGCTGATTGGTTGCTACGGGCTACTGGTCAACTTTTCGTCTGCACAGGTTTTGATAAATCTCCCCCCCCCCCCCCAGTGGGTCCAGTTACCATGGTCTAAAGTGTGCTCACGAGCTGAGCTTGCTTCAAACCCAGAGGGTCCCGACTGCTATTAGCAGCCAGGACCCAGGGTTAATACCGGCACCGCCGATTGGGCTGATGCCTGGCATTAATCCTTTAGACGACACAATCAAAGTTGATCTTGCCGTCTAAACTGAAAGTAAAATGATCCCAGCAGCTCAGCAGAGCTGATCGTCCCCGTCGCAATGAAACCACGATGTCCCAATTAGCTGAGAGGACGGCGGGAGGGCCCTTATATACCTGGCTCTGTGATGGAGCTCTGAGGCACATGTGAACTTAGCCTAACATGTGGACACAGTGGTTCTGTGTGTGTGTTTTTTTAATGGGAAAATGCCTTGTGGGAAGCCACCATAATACTGGCCATAGACATAAGAGCATAGTTGAACTAGCACATTTTCGTAGAATCAGCTATCCGCTCTATCGTGAATATGGGGATCCCAACTCTTCCCCAACAGCACATGTCAGAGGAAAGAAGGATTGGCTGTGAAATGAGGCAGAACTTCATTTTAGTTGTCATGGAGGACATCCAGTTCTTCCGGCCAAACTAGTCTAAGGCCATTTTGTAATCTGGGTTATTCAGGTTTTTAAAATTGATAACCTATTCCAAGGATGAGAAATCAATATTACCTACTGTAGATGGGTATCCCGTATCCGACATCTTCAGATGAGTAGATGGGTATCCGACATCTTCAGATGTGCAGATGGGTATCCGACTCTCCTCATCTTCGCTGATCAGCTTATAGAAGAGGTTGCAACACTTGGGCATCTTCAATGGTTACATCAGTTCATATTGCACAATGTGGTACTTGTAGGGTCTTTTTAGATGGGCAGACCCATGGTCAATACAGACCCATGGTCAAGGCTGTCCGGGCATGCTGGAAGTTGTAGTTTTGCAACAGCTGGAGGCACCCTGGTTAGGCTGCATTCACATCTCGTTTTTGCAATACGGTTCCCATATTAGTTTTTTTGTAAAAAAGCGTATGTCTCAAAACTGGACTGAACCGTATACAACCGTATAGACCTCTCTACGGTTATAAACTGTATACGGTTTTAAAACGGATGTCCGGTTGCATACGGTTTAATAAGTTTTTTGAAAGAAAAAAAATGGATACGGTTTTATGTTTGTCCTTAATTAAAGTTCTTCTTGTTCTATTTGTGGGAAGAACTTTCGGCATGCACTGCGCATGTGCAAACTGCAAAACCGTATTGTGCAAACCGGATGGAACCGTACGCACATACGGTTCAGTACGGTTCCCATAGAATTCGGGTTATATCCGGTTTTTCACCCGGACATAAAACCGTAGTAGACTACGGTTTTGTGTTCGGGGAAAAAAAACAGATAAAACTGTAAATGGTGCAAAACGTTCACAACCGGATGCTACAGTTGGCACACGATTTGCAATACGGTTCCATACGTTTTTTTTCACTGAAACCGGATACAGGATCCGTATTGCAAAAATGAGATGTGAATGCAGCCTTAGAAAACATTGCCCTATAGAACTGTGGCATGCTTGAAATTGTAGTTTTGCAACAGCTGGAGGCGCCCTGGTTGGGAAACACTGGTATAGCTAGTCATCTAATATGTAAATACTTTCTAATCCACCAAATCTAGTGCAAAGCAGTAGCCTATGTCCAGCTCACCCGCAATATCCTGCTGCGTCTCGGACTGGTGCAGGGCAACATCAAAGGCACAATGAAGCAAAAGAGGAACTAGTCCAGTGCCGCTAGTGTAACTTGAAAATTTGATTGTAGTAGAACAGACATCAGGACAGAGAATAAGACATGTGACGCATTTCAAGTGTCAGTAACACCCTTAGTCATGTATAACTAAGGGTATCACTGACACTTGAAATACGTCTTTGTCCTGATGTCGGTTTTACTGCAATAAAATCTTCAAGTTGAACAAGCGGCGCAGGACTAGTTCCTCTTCTTCCAGCTAGTGCTATGATCTCTACTACACCAATATACCCAACACGTAAAAGGACAAGGCAGGGAGTGAGTCCTCAAGGTATGCCTATTAATAGTAAAAGGGATGTGAATGAGTTAATGTATAAAATTAATAAAGCAAATTATGTGCTATTTATTTAAATGAATAAAGTTAGGTAAGTGTTTAGTCACGCCACAGGGCTCGCTTTAATTTAAATAAAATCATAACTAAGGATAGGCTATACAGTGGGGCAAAAAAGTATTTAGTCAGCCACCAATTGTGCAAGTTCTCCCACTTAAAGGTGTACTCCCGTGGAAAACTTTTTTTTTTTTTTTTTTAAATCAACTGGTGCCAGAAAGATAAACAGATTTGTAAATCACTTCTATTAAAAAATCTTAATCCTTCCAGTACTTTTTAGTGGGTGTATACTAAAGAGAAATCCAAAAAAGAAATGCATTTCGTCTGATGTCATGACCACAGTGCTCTCTGCTGACCTCTGCTGTCCATTTTAGGAACTGTCCAGAGCAGAAGAAAATCCCCATAGCAAACATATGCTGCTCTGGACAGTTCCTAAAATGGACAGCAGAGGTCAGCAGATAGCACTGTGGTCATGACATCAGAGGAAATGCATTTCTTTTTTGGATTTCTCTTTAGTATACAGCCCCTAAAAAGTACTGGAAGGATTAAGATTTTTTAATAGAAGTGATTTACAAATCTGTTTAAACTTTCTGGCACCAGGTAATTTAAAAAAAAAATTTTCCACGGGAGTACCCCTTTAAAAAGATGAGGCCTGTAATTCTCATCATAGGTATACCTCAACTTTGAGAGACATAATGAGAAAAACAATCCATAAAATGCCATTGTCTGATTTTTAAAGAATTTGCAAATTATGGTGGAAAATAATTATTTGGTCACCTACAAACAAGCAAGATTTCTGTCTCTCACAGACCTGTAACTTCCTCTTAAAGAGTCTCCTCTGTCCTCCACTGTATTAATGGCTCCTGTTTGAACTTATCATCAGTATAAAAGACACTTGTCCACAACCTCAAACAGTCACACTCCAAACTCCACTATGGCCAAGACCAAAGAGCTGTCGAAGGACACCAGAAACAAAATTGTAGACCTGCACCAGGTTGGGAAGACTGAATCTGCAATAGGCAAGCAGCTTGGTGTGAAGAAATCAACTGTGGGAGCAATTATTAGAAAATGGAAGACCTACAAGACCACTGATAATCTCCCTCGATCTGGGGCTCCACGAAAGATCTCACCCTGTGGTGTCAAATTGATCACAAGAATAGTGAGCAAAAATCCCAGAACCACACAGAACTAGTGAACGACCTGCAGAGAGCTGGGACCAAAGTAAAAAGGCTATCATCAGTAACACACTATGCTGCCAGGGTCTCAAATCATGCAGTGCCAGACATGTGCCCCTGCTTAAGCCAGTACATGTCCGGGCCCATCTGAAGTTTGTTAGAGAGCATTTGGATGATCCAGAAGAGGATTGGGAGAATGTCATATGGTCAGATGAAACCAAAGTAAATCTTTTTGGTAAAATCTCAACTCGTCGTGTTTGGAAGAGAAAGAATGCTGAGTTGCATCCAAAGAACACCATACCTACTGTAAAGTATGGGGGTGGAAACATCATGCTTTGGGGCTGTTTATCTGGCAATGCCGCACCAGATAGGAGCCCCATACCCCTGGACAATGAGCATCATATCTTGTTGGCCTTATCATCCCTGGGCTCCCTACCTGATACTGGAAGGCAATAAGGACATTGGGGGGAGATTTATCAAAACCTGTCCAGAGGACAAGTTGCCCATAGCAACCAATCAGAATCCTTCTTTCATTTTTAACAAGGCCTCTGCAAAATGAAAGAAGCGATCTGATTGGTTGCTAAGGACAACTTTTCCTTTGCACAGGTTTTGATAAATGTCCCCCATTATCCTTTAAGAGATCCTGGGTAGGACCCTATCTGTACCTTTCCCCCTACATTTAGAGGTCCACAATCAAACTTTTGTTTCAGCACCGGATTAATACTGAAATTATTTTAGAGGACCACGGAACATAACACCACAACCATTTAAATAGTGAGACTCAACAAAACTATCCAGACTACCAAAATACGGACATACACCTTCGATCTCTTTCTATATGAATATCCTACGTTCACCAATACATCCATGTAATTATGAACAAAATTACCTTTGTCTTTGATGAAGGTGATACATATCTATAAAGATGTCACCTGGCACTAGTCCCTGATGAGTTGTACCGCCTCTTTATGCAATACAATGAAACACGTTGGATATTGCTATACTGTGACTAGTATTGATTTATAAGCATGATAAAGACAGTATAATGTGTGTTTATAATTTCTAATACTCACTTTAAGTCTTCTGGAGGAACTGTCCTAACCAGCTACTTGACTGCTTCTGGTGTTTATGTCCCACTCCTTTTGATAGGGAGAGGAAGCAGGTTCCGGACGCAGCTTGGCTCACTGTAGGAAGGCCACCCTACATTAACAGGTAGGGGATCCACAATTGACCAGCAGGGCAAGCCATGTGGGCTATTAGCAATTGGTCCATACCTGGGACCAGCTGTGTTGTGGCAAAAATACTTTATCATTTGATTTTAGTACCCCTTTTTTATATTTTGTGTGTCATTTTAATACGTACCAATAAAAGCAAATTTTTATGACCGTAATGTTCTTCCTATTATAAAGGGACCAGGATGACTGATCCATATGTAGGAAAGAATGAATGGGGCCATGTATTGCGAGTTTTTGAGTAAAAACCTCCTTCCATCAGCAAAAGCATTGAAGATGAAACGTGGCTGGGTCTTTCAGAATGACAATGATCCCAAACACACAACCCGGGCAACGAAGGAGTGGCTTCGTAAGAAGCATTTCATGGTCCTGGAGTGGCCTAGTCAGTTCTCCAGATCTCAACCCTATAGAAAACTTTTGGAGAGAGTTGAAAGTCTTTGTTGCCCAGCGAAAACGCCAAATCATCACTGCTCTAGGGGACATCTGCATGGAGGAATGGGCCAAAACACCAGCAACAGTGTGTGAAGACTTACAGAAAACGTTTGACCTCTGTCATTACCAACATGGGGGCTATAACAAAGTATTGAGATGAACTTGTTATTGACCAAATACTTATTTTCCACCATAAATTGCAAATACCGTATTTATCGGCGTATAACACGCACTTTTTAGGCTTAAATTTTTTGCCTAAAGTCTATGTGCGTGTTATACGCTGATACACCCCCAGGAAAGGCAGGGGGAGAGAGGCCGTCGCTGCCCGCTTCTCTCCCCCTGCCTTTCCTGGGGTCTAGAGCGCTGCTGCCGGCCCTTCTCTCCCCTGGCTATCAGCACTGCTGCCCGTTCTGCCCCCCTGACTATCGGTGCGGCGCCCCATTGCCGGCGCCTATAGCCAGGGGGAGAGAAGGGGCAGCGGCACCCATTGCCGGTGCCGCTGCCCCCCCCATCCCCGGTGGCATAATTACCTGGGTCGGGTCCGCGCTGCTGCAGGCCTCGGGCGTGCGTCCCCAGCGTCGTTGCTATGCGCTGCACGGCACAGCGCATGACATGTGCGCCGCGCCGTGCATAGCAACGACGCAGGGGACGCGCGCCGGAGGCCTGCAGCAGCGCAGACCCGACCCAGGTAATTATGCCACCGGGGATGGGGGGAGGCAATGGCAATGGGTGCCGCTGCCCCTTCTTTCCCCCTGGCTATCGGCGCCGGCACTGATAGTCAGAGGGACAGAACGGGCAGCGGCGCCGATAGCCAGGGGGAGAGAAGTGCCGGTAGCAGCGCTCTAGACCCCAGGAAAGGCAGGGGGAGAGAAGCGGGCAGCAACGGCCTCTCTCCCCCTGCCTTTCCTGGGGGTATATCGGGGTATACACGCACCCTCATTTTACCATGGATATTTGGGTAAAAAACTTTTACCCAAATATCCTTGGTAAAATGAGGGTGCGTGTTATAGGCCGGTGCATGGTATACCCCGATAAATACAGTAATTTAAAATCTGACAATGTGGTGATTTTCTGATTTTTTTTCCCCTCATTCTTTCTCATAGTTGAGGTATACCTATGATGAAAATTACAGGCCTCATCTTTTTAAGTGGGAGAACTTGCACAGTTTGTGTCTGAATAAATTTTTGCCCCACTAAGAATTACAGCGCTTGTCAGTAGTAGCACTCCATGATGATTGTCAAACTGCAGGTTTAATTTACATGTTAGCAAAAAAAAAAAAAAAAAAATAAGAATGTAGTATATATCCAAGTCCAAAAGAAATTGCAGAGAACAATTATAGAACAAATAGAGAAACAAACAATTAGTATTTTGATCTACTTGCTTCTCAGCATAATTTTAAAAAGGTTGTTAGTACACATTTTGATCAAAAAGTACAAGCCCACTCGCCACGTCAAGGCCACCTAGTCAGAGTGGGTCCCTAACCTAACACTGGCGGGGGGAACGACCCAGGTGTGGTGCTCTGAGGCGGCCATTGTTTGTGATGCTTTGTCTGTGGGGTGGTGCGGCCCAGAGCCAGGGGCTTGGTCGGACAGTAGAGGGGCTGCCTGGCCACTGGGTCGTTCGCCCTGTGAGCTTGGTGTCGGAGGCAGTGGTCGCTGCCTGGCACTATGCCAGTGTTAGGGACCCACTCTGAATAGGTGGCCTTGATGTGGCAAGTGGGCTAGTACTTTTTGATCAAGATGTAGAACAACCTGTTAGTTTTTGAAATTATGCTTTGAAGCAAGATCAGAATACAAATGGTGGGTGTGTGGCTGTGTTTCTCTATTTTTATAATAGATAGTTTTCTATACAATCTCCTGCTGAAAGAATGAAATTAAGATTGTGCCGTCTACTATATAGTCCTGATATTCTGTAACATATGTATAGATGTAAGTTTCATATAGGTTCATATAAGAACGTTTGTAAGAGATTCCTGAGGGGGAGAAAGTTGCGGCACTGTGTACCTTACACCTTTCTTTGGCATGTTCCTTAAGGCCCCAACACTGAACACAGCCGCTGTTTGATACTGCAGGCCCACTACGAGCAAGCCCCTTTTACTGGATGATTGAATGATCAGGCCTCCCTGTGGATCCGGAAAGCTGGGTGAATGGACAGCAAGTCCTTGTGGAAGCGAGGTGGGAAATTTGTATGAACAGTTACAATCAGCTGGCTACTTGATAGCAAATAGTTTACACAGTTGTTTATCCCATCTATTGATCTTAAGAGTGGTATGGTGGTGTGATTGTTATCCGATACATGTTTCAAGAGTACCATGACACTCTTCCTCAGTAGCAACATGAGTAGAGAATGGGGGTTGCCCTCTTGTGTATAGTTTGTGTTCGCACTGGTTTCAGACCCCAGAACAAATCTTGGCGATAATATTTACTGGTTTAACCCCTTAAGGACGCAGGACGTAAATGTACGTCCTGGTGAGGTGGTACTTAACGCACCAGGACGTACATTTACGTCCTAAGCATAACCGCGGGCATCGGAGCGATGCCCGTGTCATGCGCGGCTGATCCCGGCTGCTAATCGCAGCCAGGGACCCGCCGGCAATGGCCGACGCCCGCGATCTCGCGGGCGTCCGCCATTAACCCCTCAGGTGCCGGGATCAATACAGATCCCGGCATCTGCAGCGGTTCGCGATTTAAATGAACGATCGGATCGCCCGCAGCGCTGCTGCGGGGATCCGATCATTCATAACGCCGGACGGAGGTCCCCTCTCCTTCCTCCGTCCGGCTCCCGACGTCTCCTGCTCTGGTCTGTGATCGAGCAGACCAGAGCAGGAGATGACCGATAATACTGATCTGTTCTATGTCCTATACATAGAACAGATCAGTATTAGCAATCATGGTATTGCTATGAATAGTCCCCTATGGGGACTATTCAAGTGTAAAAAAAAATGTAAAAAAATGTAAAAGTAAAAAAAAAGTGAAAAATCCCCTCCCCCAATAAAAAAGTAAAACGTCCGTTTTTTCCTATTTTACCCCCAAAAAGCGTAAAAAACATTTTTTTATAGACATATTTGGTATCGCCGCGTGCGTAAATGTCCGAACTATTAAAACAAAATGTTAATGATCCCGTACGGTGAACGGCGTGAACGAAAAAAAATAAGTCCAAAATTCCTACTTTTTTAATACATTTTATTAAAAAAAAATTATAAAAAATGTATTAAGTTTTTTATATGCAAATGTGGTATCAAAAAAAAGTACAGATCATGGCGCAAAAAATGAGCCCCCATACCGCCACTTATACGGAAAAATAAAAAAGTTAGAGGTCATCAAAATAAAGGGATTATAAACGTACTAATTTGGTTAAAAAGTTTGTGATTTTTTTTAAGCGCAACAATAATATAAAAGTATGTAATAATGGGTATCATTTTAATCGTATTGACCCTCAGAATAAAGAACACATGTCATTTTTACCATAAATTGTACGGCGTGAAAACAAAACCTTCCAAAATTAGCAAAATTGCGTTTTTCGTTTTAATTTCCCCACAAATAGTGTTTTTTGGTTGCGCCATACATTTTATGATATAATGAGTGATGTCATTACAAAGGACAACTGGTCGCGCAAAAACAAGCCCTCATACTAGTCTGTGGATGAAAATATAAAAGAGTTATGATTTTTAGAAGGCGAGGAGGAAAAAATGAAAACGTTAAAATTTAATTGTCTGAGTCCTTAAGGCCAAAATGGGCTGAGTCCTTAAGGGGTTAAGTCACAACTTGGACATTCAAAATAAAATGTTATTCTGAAGTAGCAAGTTTAAAAAGATAAAATATGAAGATGTGATAAAAGGAAGAATATACATGGAAATAATGATGCCATTATATAACAGTATATATGATTAATATGGGGGATCTCACTTAAGACTTTGGAATGGAACTAATGCTAAAGCATAGAATATAGGGAAGGGGACCCACGGCTAATGCCGGACATTGCCGATCAGACTGGTGTCCGGCATTAACCCTTTAGACGCGGCGATTAGCCGGTTAGCTCAGTGGTGATGTCCAGGACCGCCACGGTGAAATCGCGGCATCCTGAACAGCTTGCAGGACATGGGGAGGATCCCTACCTGCCTCCACGCTGTCCGATCACCGAATGACTGCTCCGTGCCCGAGATCCAGGCAGGAGCAGTTGAGTGGCAATAACACTGATCAATGCCTTGGTAATGCATGGCAGTGATCAGTGTAATATATCAGTGTGTGCAATGCTATAATCTGCTTATGGGGGCTATAACATTGCAAAAAAAAAAAAAAAAAAATGTAAATATAGTTTTAATAAATGTGATTTAACCCCTTCCCCAATAAAAGTTTGAATCAACCCCTTTTCCAATAAACACAAAAAACTAAATAAAAATAAAACATGTGGTATGTTTATATGTACTATTTTGGGATGGATGTGATCAAAATAATCTGGCATTTATTCTTTGTTCAAGTCTTTATCAAGCTGAATCAGTAACTATTTTAATAGCTTGGACGATAACCCAAGGGTTCCAATATTCTATATCACAGGGTTTTCTGCAATCTGCTGGAGCCACATAACACAGAAACACAAGTTGTAGTTTTTATAGCAACTTTTATTTGACGCCATACTGCACAAGCAGCATCAGGTGGTAACATTACAATTGTCATGTCTCCATTTTCCTGTATCCAGAAAACATCTTAACGGGTCCCAATAGTCACTTGCCAAACTCTGATCAAGTTGTCTGTATATCCGGCGAAGAGTCTGTAAAAGCAACAATAAAGTGAGAAGCAAAACTAGATTTAATACTGGTCTATTATATATGGAGGTAAAAAAATAAAAACACATGTGTTTTGCCACCATTGTACTATTTGCCAAAAGGAAAACCAGCTGACCGGAAGCCATTTTGAAGCCAGGAACTTCGGAAAGAGTTTTCAACCTCTACAATTAAATAACTATGGCTTATACCACAAGTGATGGCTTCGCCCAACTGCTGCATGAGCAAAAAACTAGGTTATGGGAAAAACGACAACAGGGTCACCCACAATATTCTGAATATACTGGAAGATAGTGCGGGTGACCCCGTTTCTAACACTTCTTACCGGGTGAAAATTAATGCAGTTCAGAGAGTCATCTTGTTGCAAATATGGCAATTTATATTTTTTTAAACTACATTTTTATTAATTTTTGTTACGACAACAAGGAAAACAAAGCACAATGTCAGTGGAGGAAACGACATACCCCACTGACACCAAAGAAAAATGTAAATATGCCCAATCCAATGGCAGCAATACAGAAACCATATGAAACAGGGAGGGAAGGGGGAATAGGGGAAGGGGTAACAGAAAAGGGGAAAATAGAGTGGATTGAGGGAAGGGGGAGCAGAACAGGATGAAAGCAGTCCAACAAAAAAAATACATAAAAGAGATGGAGAAAGAAAAAAGAAGAAAAGAAAAGGAACAAAAAAAGGAAATGAAGTTGAGTGTCACGGGGGCTGCCTGTCAAGGAAACCATCCCAAGGGTCCCAGATAGAAAAGAATGCTGGAATGGAGTTATTCAGGGATGCAGTGAGATACTCCAGAGAGCAGATCTCAGGAATCCTGGTCATAAAGGTCATGCTCCGAGGGGGGCGTAGTCTTCCAGTACTTGGCAATAAGGGTCTTGGCCACTAGTACTACATGGAGAAAAAGTTTAAATGGCTTCTTGGCCAGGGCCCTATGGGATAGGTGCTCCGAGGGGAGAGTCTTCTTCCAGTACTTGGCAAGAAGGGTCTTGGCCAGTAGTACTACATGTAGAAAAAAAAAAGTAAATTGCTTCTTGGTGAGGGCCCTATGGGATAGGTGCAAAAAGAAAGATCAGAGGATCTAGGGGGACCAGGGTTCCTAGGACGGAGCAAATCAATCCCTGCACTGAGGTCCAATAGGGAACAATTAAGGGACAAGACCAGAAGATATGAAAGACAGACCCCCAAACCCACTGCACAACGCCAGCATTGCAGAGGGATAGCAGGATTCAACCTGTTCAGTAGAACAGGCGTATGATACCACCCCATGAGCATCTTAAACTGGGTCTCTATGTAAGCTAATATGGTAATTTCTTATGTGCAATGGAAGCTGCTGCTGTATGTGCTATTCTTTCTTCATCCACTTGGACGATCGTCCCATCCCATTGGTCCAAAGCAGTGGTGTGAAACTGTGGCCCTCCTCCGGGTTTTGCAAAACTTCAACTCCCAGCATGCCCGGACAGCCAACGGCTGTCCGGGCATGCTGGGAGTTGAAGTTTTGCAACATCTGGAGGGCCACAGTTTAAGACCACTTCTTTTGACGAAGGGGATGGGACCATCATCCAAGTGGACGAAGAAAAAATTGCACACACAGCAGCAGCCTCCATTGCACATAAGAAATTACCATATGAACACAATTTAAACAGCTGCACTGATGTTAGAAACAGGGTCGCCTGCACTACCTGTATATTTATTTAGGTTAGTGTAGGTGACCCCACTGTCAGTTTCCCTTTAAAACTCTTATGCTGAAGGCTTTGTAGTAGATTATATTGGCCAAATAAGAAACCATTACCTGTCCTTCTGCTGACCAGGCCAGAGAGGTGCACTGTGGGGGCTCAGCTTTGCTGCTTCAGTTCTTCTACAATGATCTTGCCTTCCAGGTCCTATAAAAGCACAAGTTTTAGCCAGAAATCTAGAACTTTACAACCAATCCCATTAAACGGATACATTGCTCAGTAACAGCCTCTGATTTTCAGCAATGAGCATCAGTTGGCATGAGAATCATCAGTGCAATGAGTGTATCTGGTTCTAGGATAGTTATGTCACTAAGAAAAGGTTCTGTACCCGGCTGAGATGCTACATGCAGCTTTTTTGCCCCAAAAAGTTAGGAGTCGACACAACATGAACAGGGAGGGAATCTATACATGTTGCTGGATCCACTTCTGATGCTGGTTTAACCCGTTCTTGACAATGGACGTCTATGCTCGTCCATGTGCCGTTAACGGAGTATGACGCGGGCTCCAGACTCGAGCCCGCATCATACCGGCCAGCCCCCAGCTGATTCCTGCAGCTGGGGTTCGGCATTAAGGGGACTAAAAAAAAAAAAAAAAGTATTAAAAAAAATAATACATTTATATATATATATACTGAACCCCGGATGAATGATTGAGAGGGCACGCATGCGCATCAAACAACTCGAGTCTGTGAGAAGTACGGGCGGAGGTTGCGCGCATGACAGGAAGTGAGGCCATGCTGGTGAATGGCGCAGCTGCAGTGAGCTGGAGTATACTGAATCCCGGATGAATGATTGAGAGGGCACGCATGCGCTTCAAACAACCCGAGTCCATGAGAAGTATGGGCAGAGGTTGCGCCCATGACAGGAAGTGAGGCCATGCCGGTGAATGGCGCAGCCGCACTAGCTTTGTTTACAAACCAGTGAACGCTGTATGAGAAATGAGATGTAGAACAGCCACGGACGATCAAGATAAGTGAGTACCCTAAGGATGCTGAGTATAAGACCCTCTTGTACTATATATTCATATTATAACCGCCGCTTGTTTATTATGCACCTTAGAATATACTGACATCACGTGATGTTTACATGATCCACCAATCAGTGAATGGGGGTTGGAGCCCTAGTTAATTATGTATAGCACACACATGTTTATTAACTAATGATATTGCACCTTTATGTATTTAAGCAAGTTTTATGTGAATACATGTTATGCTTGACAAAGACTCCATGCCGAAACGTTGCACATGTATCTACTTTGTGGAATAAACTCAGAAGCCATTCTTTAATATCCTGGATCTCTGTGTCCCATTGTTGCTATGGACTTTTTTCCAGCCACGCCATATATATATATATATATATTTTAAATGTATATATGGCTGTAGCGCAGATTTGAAATCAATACTTTAACCCCCTCTTGATTTGAAATCTGCACTAAAGCTACCCAGGGGGGACTGCAGACCCCGGAACATTCATACGAGTGGGTTTATCCCCAAGTTAATATGAACATCTAGGGCTGTACTGCTTAGTTTTTAAAGTCAACGGTCATTGATTTTAAGTAGTAATCTAAATTTAAAAAAAGGGGGGGGCGGGGGGTGTTTCCTATAAGGGATTTTGTGCTCTGGGCTTAGGCCCTGGGTTTGTGTGATTATAAAGGGGTATTTCACCCAGTCCTCATCTCTTTTTCCCAAAAATAGGGAATAAGGTGTCCCCAACGGTGGGACCCCCGCGATCTCCATGTAGCACCCAGCTTTTTAAACAGTGGCCCTTATTTACTATTGCAAACCCGATAAGTTTTGTCGGGTTGTGCGCCAGAAATTCTGTCTGCGACAGAATTTGCGCCAAAATTTGTGCCAGAATTGAAAAAACCCGACTAACTACATTTTACTAAGAAAACCCAAAAAAGGGGTCTGGCCATTGGGAAAAGGGGGCATGGTCACCAAAAAGAGGTTTGTTCCTGACATTTTCACAGAAACCCAAGATATTTACTAAGGTTCCCACATAAAATGTGGTGGATTTGAGCTGAGGGAAACCAGACAGATCAGAGCAGGTGTAAAAAAAGCAAAATGTAGGGAAACCTTAGTAAATACCGTGGGGGAAAAAATTGTAGGGAATTAAAACCCACAAAGAAAACTACACAATACTTAGTAAATAAGGGCCAGTATGTTTAGAATGCTGCATTTCCACGGCCGGAGACATGACATCACTCCACAACTATATAAAACTGACACTAAAACATAAATATGCCCCTGAACAAGTCATAACTACAGATTAGACTTACTGAAGAGAGAGTCCAAGGCACTTGTGTGTATCCATTCACAAATCTATTTCTCCAAGCTGGTCTATAAGTGAGGAGGACGGATCACACACCAACGTACGTTTCAAATCATGTGATGCTTTTTCAAGGTATAGGCAAGATTCTTCCTAAAGAGAAAATGTTACGTAAGCACAAATGACAAAGTAAACTGAAGAGTACAGACTACTGCGGCTTGAATGGTCCCATCATAATTGCAGGATTTTCAGCCTACTTGATGTTGTTCCCATAGGAAACACTCAGGATAGTTGTTCTAATCATAGGGACTATATGAGCCGCGCTACAAAACCACCTCTATAGGGGGCGTACAGTCTCCTTACCTGCAGTGCACACTCCCAAAATGTTCCACTGCTTGATGGTCCTGTCTCGGGAATCTGACGGTCGACTGGAGAAAGCCACATCCTGTGTGTGACCCAAAAATCTGCTTGTGGTTGTGCAACTGAGCGGAGGGGAAAAAAAAAAAAAAACTACATTAGTATCTATCCCAAAACCTCAGAATATCCTCCAATCCACACAACATGGTAAGATTCCACAGCCTTAGGGTCCCATAATATTGGAGATGGTGTCATATGGGAGTGACCAGAGCGTGCTGAGGAACACAATGGGGGAGATTTATCATTGCTTTTAGAACATTTTTTGTCTATATTTTGGCGCAGTTCAGGCGCAAGCAGCATATTTAGTGACTTTGGCATCTTTTGATAGTTTCATTCTTTTTGCCTACCCGCAGAACTTTTTGACAATGCAGTGGTAACATTTATCATTTGCGACTTGTCAAAAGTCAATTTTTTGTGCACAAAGGTACTTTTTTTAGGCGCAAAGCTACACCACCTACCAGTAGGTGTGAGAATCACTTCTACCTTCCGCAATTCAACCTTTAACCCCTTGTGGACGACAGCGCCCCACTCCCCTTCTATAACATGCACTCAGGAGCTGAGTGCGGGTCATATCTGGGTGGTCCTGGTGGCTGCCACCAGGACCCATCTCTAATGCCAGACATCACCAGCTTTAACCCCTTAGACACCGTAATCAAATTTGATTGTAGCGTCTAAAATGGAAGTAAAAAAGCTCTGTGAAAGTAAAAACACCTAACCTTCCAAATTCAGGACCCGGGAAATTGTCTACTTCCCTCCCTCACTAGCGTCTAGAAAAAGTGTATGTGGTAGAGCAGTGGTCTCCAACCTGCGGACCTCCAGATGTTGCAAAACTAAGACTCCCAGCATGCCCGGACAGCCAACGGCTGTCCGGGCATGCTGGGAGTTGTAGTTTTGCAACATCTGGAGGTCCGCAGGTTGGAGACCACTGTGGTAGAGCTTTTCCCACCACAGCAGAGCTGCACAAAATTCATCATCCTGCTTGATAAAGATGCACGCTAGTCAAACCCACCACCCAAATAAACATGGGCAAATAGCTCAACTGTAGACATTGTTTGCTAAATCTGGGCCTTTAGTCTTGTCTACAATAGTAAGATCATCATCAATATAGAACCCCCCCCCCCCCCGATCCTGCTGTCTGACTATCCTCTGAGGATACAGTCAACCCTTTCCTCCACTATCACCTGTCAAGAGGCGATCAGACTCAGCTGATCCAGATGTAGTCTGGGGTTGGCCAAACTTTGATTTATATGTATAGAACAGGATTTCCCAACCAGGGTGCCTCCAGCTGTTGCAAAACCAACTCCCATCATGGAAAAATACACCTCCCATCAAGGCTGTCCGGGCATGCTGGGAGTTGTAGTTTTGCAACAGCTGGAGGCACCCTGGTTGGGAAACAGGTATAGAAGCTTCTCCCCTTCATTTTCCTATAGAAAACCTTTGACTGGTCTCCTGACACATGAAAGGTTTATCTAAATGGCAGGCATGCTTCAGCTAAAACCCGCCATTGTTGCAGATTCCAAATCAATACGTGGTTACGGTCTTGTGAGACCGATGATATAAGGAGTCACATATGTACATTCCCATCCACAGGCTAGTTTAGTTTCTATTCCCACCTTGTGCCTGTAGTCCTAAAATCGTAACTGTCACTTCCTTCGCACCACATTTGATGGGCTGGGTTCACACCACGTTTTTGCCATACTGTTTTCAATCCGTTTTTCTAAAGGAAACCGTATGGCAAAAAACAAACAAAGGAACAGTATGGGAAAAAGTAAACCATATGCGTTTTTAAACCATATACTGTTTTTAAAAGTGCATACAGTTCTCTCCGTTTTTATTCAAAAAAAAACACGTTTTTGAAAATGTTGTCCATTTTTAATGGGAGGAGTGTTGGGTGGGGACTTTAGGATGCAAATGCGCATGTGCAAAGTAAAAACTGTATACGGTTTCCCGTATGGCACTGTATACATGTGCGTATCCCATTGACGTCCAAGTAAAAAAAAAAAAAAAAAATTTAAAAAAATAAATAAAATAAACTTGTGGTTGCAGTACGGTTTTTAAACCGGAGACAAAACCGTGGTCAACCACGGTTTTGAGTACGGGAGAAAACTGTATTGCAAGCGAACTGTATGCAACCGGATGCATACGGTTTTCAATTATTTGTCCATGTATACGGTTCAATAAGTTTTCAATAATGAAAACGTATATGGGAAACGTACTTTAAAAACGTGGTGTGAACCCACCCTAAGTGATAGAGAATCCACAGGGTGGGTGATCACTGGTGGGGTCTTTCTGCTGGGACTGCAATCATGAGAAGTAAGATTTTCTGCTTAAATGTCATGTACAGTGATCCCTCAACTTACAATGGCCTCAACATACAATAGTTTCCACATACCATTGGTCTTTCTGGATCATTTCAGCTTGAAATCAGACTCAACATACGTTTCACAGATCTGGACTGTCTGTAGTATTGTATCAATGGCTGGAAGAACTGACCAATCAGAATGGGCATTCACTGGTAAAACCCCTGTATTACTGAAGTGTATGCACTGACTGGCTGTCTGGTAGCGCCCCCTACAGTACAGGGAGGTATTTACATGTTCTGTACTCTTTCCCTGTATTACTGAAGTGTATGCACTGACTGGTGTCTGGTAGCGCCCCCTACAGTACAGGGAGGTATTTCATGTTCTGAATTCTTTACTTGTGCCAGGGTAAGCTGCTCTTTAGGACACCAGGTAAGGGCCATTACTTTTTTAGGACACTGTACAGGACCCCGAAGAAGTTCCTGTCCTCTACATAGTGATTACAGCTCCCAGCAGATCTATTTTATATGTAAGGACTTTATTAGTCATCTACTTATTTCTATTTAATCCTCACTTTTTTCTATTTTTGGATGACATTTTGGGGCTTCAGAACCAATTACCAGGTTTCCATAGAGTTCTGGTCTCAACATACAATGGTTTCACCATACAATGGTCGTCCTGGAACCGATTAATATTACAACTTGAGGGATCACTTCGTTTTTTTTTGGTGCTGCGGCACAATTGTATGTGTACTTTACAGTCTGCTGCCTTTTGTCTACTTTTCCCTTTACCCACCCTAAAATACCCAACTCACCATCTTGTCCCGGCCGCAGAAAATTATCGGATTGCTGCTGTTGGGTGAGAATCAGACGCAAGAAACCAGAGACTCTTCCTAAGAAAAAAATAACAGGCACAAATTATAAAGAGGCCCCGAAGATTACAGACTACTGCAGCTTCTATGGTCCCATCATAATTGCAGGATTTTCAGCCTACTTGACGTTGTTCCCGTAGGAAACACTCAGGATAGTTGTTCTAATCACAGGGATCATATGCGCCGCGCTACACCACCCCCTCTACAGGGGGCGTAGTCTCCTTACCTGCACACGCCACAGCTGGATGGTCTTGTCTCAGGAACTTGACACGATCTGATGGTTGTTGGCAAAGAAAGCCACACCGAGGACGTCCTTACGTGATCCACATCTCACCTTGTGGTTGTGCCACTGAGAAGAAAACAAATTACATCAGTATCTATGCAAGAACGCCCCCTTAAAGGGGTACTCCGGTAGGGAAAATTTTTCAAAATCAACTAGTGGCAGAAAGTTAGACAGATTTGTAAATTACTTCTAAAATTCTTAATCCTTCCAGTACTTAGCTGTTGTATACTACAGAGGAAGTTATTTTTTATTTTTATTTCTAACCACAGGGATCTCTGCTGACTCCTCTGTCCTTGTCACGAACTGTCCAGAGCAGGATACGTTTGCTATGGGGATTTTTGCTCCTACTCCGGACAGTTCTTGACTGACAGGTGTCAGCAGAGCATTGTGGTCAGACAGAAAAAGCATTTTAAAAAGCAAAGGACTTCCTCTGTAGTATACAGCAGCTGATAAGTACAGAAAGGATTAAGATTTTTAAATAGAAGAAGTAATTTACAAGTCTATTTAACTTTTTGGCACCAGTTAAAAAAAAAAAAAAAAAAATATTATTATATATATAATATATATATTTTTTAAAAGTTTTCAATTGGAGTACCCCTTTAAAATCCCCTCCTGTTCACACAACTTACGTAGTAAGATTCCAAAGCCTCAGGGTCCCAACTCAAGGACTTGACAGGGTAAACTGCCCATCAAAGATGCCCATGTCACTGAAGAGGGAGTGACAGTGCAGGGTGCGCGCTATGGAGCGCCATTTGTTCAGATCAGTGGGATATCAGACCCTGGCACAGTGTTTCTCAACCAGGGTGCCTCCAGCTGTTGCAAAACTACAACTCCCAGCATGATCGGACAGCCTTCGGCTGTCCGATCATGCTGCGAGTTGTAGTTTCGCAACAGCTGGAGGCACCCTGGTTGAGAAACACTGCCCTGGCAGAACCGAACTTGAACCATCTGACTTGTCAAATGTTTATAGGACACGCACACTTCATGCATTTTAAACAAATGTTTGAGCTGGACCCGTGTACATACCATCTGTAGACTAGTTTAGTTCAAACCTGCTTTGTTCACTTATAAACCACAATAGCGCCACATCCCTCACACAATTGACTGATCCAAATTACTTCAATTGGTAAGTGGATAACCGAATCCAGAAGGTGGATGATAACGGACTTCAGTCGCACGGGCCGGACACACAGCAACCATGAAAGAATTATTTGGTCCCGAGTGAATAAGGCAGATCACCACATGCCACAATTACTTAGAAGAAAAATAAAAGGCGATTATTGGGGAGTGGGGGGATAAGTTTTTTTTTTATACTCCCCAACCCTTTGCCGACTTGCGTGAACAGTCGTTTATCATTGTACGTTAAAAGGTTTAACCTGAAACTAAAACCAAAAGCAAGAAGGGGACCAAAAGGAGTAATGTATTGGTGACTTTGATCCAACATAATCTAGCCAATCATTCTTTATAAACCTGAGTCGTGTGCGGCAACAGGCGGTAAACCTACAAACCATCACTGAAGAAAAGACAACTCTTGAATGGGGATTGTGCTGACGTATCCTGCACCGAAATGCAGAAGGAATCAGTAGAGATCAGATCAGAATGATTGGCAAACACCATACTATTAGATGAATAGCACATATACACTGCTCAAATAAATAAAGGGAACACTTAAACACCACAATGTAACTCCAAGTCAATGACACTTGTGTGAAATCACACTGTCCACTCAGGAAGAACACTGATTGACAATCAATTTCACATGCTGTTGTGCAAATGGAACAGACAGCAGGTGGAAATTATAGGCAATTAGCAAGACACCTTTGGCTGATTTTTTGGTCACTTTTGAATGCTGGCAGTGCTTTCACTCTAGTGGTAGCATAAGACTGAGTCTACAACCCACACAAGTGGCCCAGGTAGTGCAGCTCATCCAGGATGGCACATCAATGCGAGCTGTGGCAAGAAGGTACTGCCATTAGGTACCAAGATGAGATCCTCAGACCCCTTGTGAGACCATATGCTGGTGTGGTTGGCCCTGGGTTCCTCCTAATACAAGACAATTCTAGACCTCATGTGGCTGGAATGTATCAGCAGTTCCTGCAAGAGGAAGGCATTGATGCTATGGACTGGCCCGCCGGTTCCCCAGACCTGAATCCGATTGATCACATCTGGGACATCATGTCTCGCTCCATCCACCAACGCCACGTTGTACCACAGACTGTCCAGGAGTTGGCGGATGCTTTAGTCCAGGTCTGGGAGGACATCCCTCAGGAGACCATCCACCACCTCATCAGGAAGATGCCCAGACGTTGTAGGGAGGTCATACAGGCACGTGGAGGCCACACACACTACTGAGCCTCATTGTGACTTGTGTTAAGGACATTACATAAAGTTGGATCAGCGTGTAGTGGGGTTTTCCACTGTGATTTTGAGTGTGACTCCATATCCAGAACTTCATGGGTTGATAAATTTGATTTCCATTGATAACTTGTGTGATTTTGTTGTCAGCGCATTCAACTATGTAAAGACGAAAGCATTTCATACAATTAGTTCATTCAGATCTAAGATGTGTTATCTTAGTGTTACCTTTTTTTATTTTGAGCAGATACTTATCCTTATACTCTAGTATCACAGGGTTTTCTGCAACCTGCTGGAGCCACATAACACAGGAACACAAGTTGTAGTTTTATAGCAACTTTTATTTGAGTCACAGGCTGCTGTTGTAAGAAAAGACTCCATACTGCACAAGCAGCATCAGGTGGTAACATTACAATTGTAATGTCTCCATTTTCCTGTATCCAGAAAACATCTTAGCGGGTCCCAATAGTCACTTGCCAAACTCTGATCAAGTTGTCTGTGTATCCGGCGAAGAGAGTCTGTAAAAGCAACGGAATAAAGTGAGAATTAAAACTAGATTTTACACATTGGTCTATTACACCCAAAACAGTCTGTGCCCTCAGTACCATTTTATTTGCTGAAAGGCAAACCAGCTTCTACCATAATACAGTGATATGGAAAGTGATGGCCGATGGATGCACTAGCAAAGGTTGTCAAATGTCATTACCTGTCCATCTGCTGACCAGGCCAGAGAGGTGCACTGTGGGGGCTCAGCTTTGCTGCTTGTGCTGATCACCTCCTGCTTCAGTTCATCTACAATGATCTTGCCCTCCAGATCCTACAAAAAGACAAGTTTCAGATAGAAATCTAGACCTTTAAAACAAGTCACATTAAACGGATACATTGCTCAGTAACAGCCTCTGATTTTCAGCAATGAGCATCAGTTGGCATGAGAATCATCAGTGCAATGAGAGTATCTGGTTCTAGGATACTAATCCACCCATACAGTTCTTTACAACCAAAGTTAGGAGTTGATCCAACAGAAGGGTCCATTTTTGTTGGATTCACATCTGATGCTGGTTTAAAGAACTGAATGTACCTTCAACATATGAGCCACATTTCTCACCAAAACTTTTAAGCGATGACAAGAGATGCAGCCATAGAGGTTGGACTTCGATAATACAGAAGGGTCTTCTAAAATGCAGGAAACCTACCCAGATCTTGATGCTCGGCCCTGTGGCAGCGCACAGCCAGTAGCGGTTGGGACTGAAGCAGAGAGCATTGATGATGTCTCCACTGTCCAGGGTGTACAAGTGTTTGCCCTCATTCAGATCCCACAACATGGCTTGTCCATCCTGAAAAACAAAAAGCAGATTAGAAAATTGTGAGAATGAGGCAGATATTTATTCCACCATATTCTGCAACACTGTTAAGATTTTATAACCACTCATCTTGCTTTCTCATCTAATATATGAAGGAAAAAAATAATGTCAGGAGAGAAGTGCAATAATGATCTATATCAATATTTTTCTCCCTCATACTGAAGCCACCAAGATGTCTAATCCCATATATAAAAGTATGTTTGAGAGTTTGGAGGCTGGCCAGTGGTTGAGTGTCCAGAGACATCACTAGACCAGTACTATGATCTCAGGATAATCTTGGGCCGCAGGATTAGGTAGTAAAGCAGTCAGCAGGCAGGACACCAGCAACTGCTTTACATGACACAGACTGACACTGTGCACACAGACCTGCAGCCTCAATGGATGTTTCCTATATGCATTGGGATTATTTCCTAACTCATTTGGTGAACTGACTGAAAAGTATGGTGTGACAACAGCATTACCGGACACAACATCTGATCTTGACCCCCCCCCCCCCCCCTTTACAGCCAGGACACCCCCCCCCCCCTCCGCTTTACAGTCGTCTTACCCAACCAGGGTGCCTCCAGCTTTTTCAAAACTACAATTCCCAGCATGCCCAGACAGCCTTTGGCCGTCTAATGTGGCTTTATTCACTATATGGATTTTTCCCCGCACAAGGACAATATACCACAATGGAAAAGGAACGAGAAAGCAGATTTCAGGATGTGTCCCAACACCATGTAGGAGACTGGTTAGGCAAAGGGGTAGTGTACTAGTTCAACTACTCATTGCCAACAACAGCGTCAATCAGGATATACACATTGGACAACCATCAACATCAAATTTACATGTGGACCATCTCCTGTTTGAAGAAAACGTGACCAGCTGTTGGCCATACAGGGATGCTGGGAGTTTAAGTTTTGTAACAGCTGCAGGCACACAGTTTGAAGGCCACTGGTCTAAATTATTTGCATTATTTTATGTCCATGCAACAGATATTACGGGCAAGATTTATTTAAACGTGTCCAGAGGAAAAGTTCCTCATAGTAACCAGATTGAGCCTTACATTCATAAAAGAAAAAAATGAAAGAAGCGATCTGATTGGTTGCTAGGGGCAACTCAGCAACTTTTCGTCTGGACAGATTTTGCTAAAAATCGCCCCCAACTACATCTATAAGGGACAGTTGAACAAGTTCTTTTGCTGATCTAATTTGCACGTCCAGTTTAACCAAGCAGAAATCCACTTCCATTTGTCATTTTGAGATCAAGCACAAAAAGTGTAAAGACAACACCGGTAAGGGTGCGTTCACCACGCGTTTTATAGGAAAAGTCTCTAACACTGAACAGCTGTCTTGTCTACAGATTTCACAACACAAAACCAAAAAAAATATATTCAGCAATACGACACATGGTCAGTCATTTTTCTCCTTACCTTGCCTCCAGAAGCACACAGGGAGCCATCGGGAGACACGGTGACAGTGTTCAGGTAGCCACTGTGGCCAATGTGGTTGGTCTTCAGTTTGCAGTTGGCCAAATTCCAGACCTGAAATTAAGAATATTCAAAGCATTGTGAACTATACTATGGTCACTTGCAGTTACAAAACATCTGACTGCCTAAAGCAGTTTTTCCCCAAACCAGGGTGCCTCCCGCTACTGAAAAACTACAACTCCCAGCATGCCCGAACAGCCTTTGGCTGTTCGGGCATGCTGGGAGTTGTAGTTTTGCAGCAGCGGGAGACACCTTGGTTGGGTGACAATGCTATAGACAACACCCTGAGACCACTAATCATGATAGAATCTGTAGCATTGTCTTTTTGCCCACCCCGAACAACTTACCTTCACCATCTTATCCCAGCCGCAGGAAACAATGATTGGATTGCTGCTGTTGGGTGAGAAGCGGACGCAAGAAACCCATTCAGAGTGAGACTCTTCCTAAAAGAGAAGCAACGTAAGTACTAACAAAAGCCCTGAAGAGTACAGACTACTGCAGCTTCTATGGTCCCATCATAATTGCAGGGTTTTCAGCCTACTTGACGTTGTTCCCATAGGAAACACTCAGGATAGTTGTTCTAATCACAGGGATCATGAGCCGCGCTACACCACCCCCTCTATAGGGGGCGTACAGTCTCCTTACCTGCACTGTGTACTTGCACACTCCCAGAGTGTTCCACAGCTTGATGGTCTTGTCTCGGGAACCTGACACGATCTGACGGTTGTCGGCGGAGAAAGCCACACTGAGGACGTCCTTGGTGTGACCCACAAATCTCCTTGTGGTTGTGCCACTGAGGAGAAGAAGACAGTCACATGAATATCTATTCCAAAATCTTTCCTCTCAGAATATCCTCCCATCCACACAACTTACGTGGTGAGATCCCACAGCCTCAGGGTCCCATCCCAAGAACCTGACAGGGCAAACTGCCCATCGGAGGAGATGACCACGTCGCTGACGAAGTGGGAGTGACCGCGGAGGGCGCGCTGAGGGACGCCATAATTGGTCTCATCACGTGTCAGCTTCCACATGATGACAGTCTTGTCTAGAATGGAAAGATCATCATCAATACAGTACAAGAGGTTGTGGCCTCCAGTATACAGGATCTTAAAGCGCAACTGTCATGCAATCTGGGTGCTATAACCTGGACACAGCCTTTGTACCACGTGCACAGCAATGTTTTCACCTAATATTTGCAGGCTTTCATGACCCCCAAAAAATGCTTTTGATCACATCCACTGACCCCTGTATGTCAGCGCTGGGACAGCTGTGTGATTGACAGGTCCCAACGCCCTTCAGCTCATCTAAAATGTGCGCTGCCACGTTTTATCCAGGCAAGTGCTCGCTCCTGCCGCCGTCTGCCTCCTCAGTGCGCCTGCGCAGTGCTAGATGCAGAGCGCGTTTCCTCTGTCCCTAGTATTGGGAACTGAAGGGCGCATGCGTGTCAATCACACAGCGGCCCCAGCGCTGACATACAGGTGGTGGGAGTGGCAGCAGCGGGGCATCGCCTACCTCATGCCACACCTATCCGACTGTCAGTGGCTGTGATCAAAAGCATTTTTTGGGGTCATGAAAGCCTGCAAAAAATGAGGTAAAAGCATTGCTGTACATACCATCTACACATAGTACAAAGGCTGTGTGTAGGTTATAGCACCCAGATTTCATGACAGTTTCGCTTTAAGATCTACTCTTCGGGTACGTTCAGACGAGCGGATTTACATCGTATTTTGCTGCGGATCTGCCGCTGAAGGACCTCTGTATGGCGCCTTCTCAGTGCAGACACACTGAAGTGAAGTGCGAGTCGCCACGCATGCGCGGTGTACTCGCACACATCGTGGCCGCTAGCCCTGCTCAATGAGCGAGGCTGAGAGCTGCCGCAATGAGCGAGGCTGAGAGCTGCCACAATGTGCGAGTATACTGCGCATACGCTTGGCGACTCGCACATCACAGTGTGTCTGCTCATTGTGGCGTATTGCTGCTCCGAGCAGGCACATGTAAAGGCAGCATATAGACGTCCTTCAGCAGCGGATCCGAAGCAAAATATGCGCTTAAAATCCGCTCATCTGAACATACCCTTAAGTGTGGGGCCTGTCTACTGGAATAAGGAAAATATGTCACCAAGAAAACAAGATAAGTATCACATCTAAATGATTATACATATGATTAGCTATAACAGAATCCTATATGAAACAGTGTGATGTGGAAAAAAATATAAAAATACTCACCTCTACCCTGATCCCCCACAGCACCAACTCTACCGGTCCCTGCTACTTCCTGGTGATTTGTCATCCACACTCAGCAAGACACTGGCCACAGTGGGGTCCCGCCACAGTCCGTGATGGGCTGAGTGGGCACTTCTTGCAAGGTTGTCATGTCCCATGAACCAGGAAGTAGTTTTGATGAGCTGGGACCACACGTGTTTGTGAGACAGCTCAAGGTAGATTAGTGTCAGTTTTATTTTTACAGCCCACCTCAAGGACACAAAGGGGGAGATTTATCAAAAATTGTCTAGAGGAAAAGTTGCCCAAAGCAACCAATCAGATCGCTTCTTTCATTTTTGACAAGGTCTCTGAAAAAAAAATTAAGCAATCTGATTGGTTGCTATGGTCGACTTTTCCTCTGGACATGAATAAATCTCCCGAGAAGCGCACTCCTGGACACTAGTTTATAAAGGTGCCCATATACTTTAGAATGTTTGTTGTTTAGTACGGATTTTACCACACCTGTGCCACTTAACGCATTACAGTCAGTAAAAACCTTTGGCATGTCGATCAGAGACGTCAAGAGTTGTTGATCACACTGGCTCTCTGCTGACACCCGCTGCGATCGCGAGTTATTAGCCAAGAAGCATCGCACCCAGCCGGCAGATCTATCCAAGTGTACGGATCTCCAGAGCTTCACAGCTAATAACTCACGACTGCAGTGAGACAGCGCGATCAACAAATTCTGGCAACTCCGCCAAATTAAAAGTTGTTGACCGCACCTCGCTTCTGACACCTGCTGCAACGGCGAGTTATTAGTTAAGGAAGCGGGTGGCATTGCACTCGACTGCCAGGCTAACTGAGAAACCCGTACGTTTTCTTTGCGTAGAACAATGCTGCCCGCTTCCCCGGCTAATAACTCACAATCCTAACGTGTGTCAGCAGTGAGAAGCGGCGCGTTCAACAACTTTTGACATCTGATCATCATGTCAAAAGCTGTATTTATATATTTCGATTTTCAGTCCGGATCCCACCAAGACTGGGAGACCAACATATACTGTAGCGCACAGCAGCGTGCACCATTGATTTCATCAACCTGTAGTCACCTAGTGCAGGCAGCTTCCCACTAGTATAAACCATTCTAAAAGGGACTCAATAGCACAGCAGACCTGGTCATTAACAGACAACTGTAGTGGTACACATATATGCCCGTGCATCGAAAACAAAAACTCACATTCCTTCCTACGAGCCCGTTGGTCCGGCACAGGCCTCACGGTCCAGCAGTGCTGACGTCATTCCACCGGCCGTAGCGATGTCCTGCCCAGGTCAGTGATACATGACATTGTGCTCAGCCTAAGAAGCCGGCCAGGGCTCAGCCTATCACCGACCGCGGCATCGCTATGCCGACAGCTCAGCGGCGTCCCCAGGAAGTGGAATGACGTTAGCACTGCCGGAGCGCGAGGCCTGTGCCGGACCAACGGGGGCTCGTAGGAAGGTATGTATGAGTTTATTTTGTTTATTTTTGAGGCCCGGGCATATATAAATGTTTACAACTACAGTTGTCCTTTAAAGGGGTAGTCCAGTGGTGAACAACTTATCCCCTATCCTAAGGATAGGGGATAAGCTTGAAGTCGCGGGGGGTCAGACCACTGGGGCCCCCTGCGATCTCTCTGTACGGGGGCCAGGCTCTCCGGCCAGATAGCGGGTGTCGACCCCCGCACGAAGCGGCGGCCGACACGACCCCTCAATACATCTCTATGGCAGAGCCGGAGATTGCCGAAGGCAGCGCTTCGGCTCTGCCATAGAGTTGTATTGAGGGGGCATATCGGCCGCCGCTTTGTGCGGAGGTCGTCGAGCCCCCTTCCCGCGGGCTGTCGGGGCTCCGTAGAGGAGATCGCAGGGGACCCCAGCGGTCGGAGCCCCCACGATCTCAAACTTATCCCCTATCCTTAGGAAAGGGGATAAGTTGTTCACCACTGGACTACCCCTTTAAGAACCAGCCCTTCCCAAGCAAATACTCTGCACAGGACGCCTGTATGGTGCCCACCGCTGCCCGCCACAGGACACGTCAGCCAGAACCCCTTTTTGGCAGGATGCTGATGAAAACCATTTTGTTAGAGTCTTCCTAGATTTATGCCAGTGGTCTACAAACTGGTGCCGCAGACGTTGCAGAACTACAACTCCCAGCATGCAGTTTGAAAACATCTCTAGGAACAGTTTGGAGACCACTGCCTCACACACACAGTTGACAAGACCAGTGTTTCCCAACCAGGGTGCCTGCTGCCAATGCAAAACTACAACTCCCAGCATGCTCGGACAGCCATTGGCCATCCAGGCATGCTGGGAATTGTAGTTTGGCAACAGCTAGGAGGCACCCTGGTTGGGAATCACTGGACAAGACAGATACCCAACAACAACAAGGAGTCTGATGTACACAGCAACCCTGCAGAGTAATGAATAGTGTTGGGTGCGAATATTCGCATTTCAATATTTTTTTTATCACAAATTCGTGAATATTGCGAAAATATAATCGAAATTGCGAATATTCGTTTTTCCCGCATATGCGCATATTCCTTTTCACTTGTGGGCCAATTAGAATGATGCAAATACACTTGTCAGAGGTTATTAACAACATCCCTAGCAACCAATAGTAATGTTGCCCCCATCCCCCTCACTGGTGTCTTCCTCAAATATAACGAATTCACGAAATTTGCAAATAGATAAATATGAATATTCGCAAACTATCGCGAATTCCAATATGGCCAATGTCGCTCATCACTAGTAATGAAGCTCCAGATCATTCATATCAGGGAGTTACTAGTAGCAACGGCTACATAGGACTCACCCGAGCCATGGTGCTGGAGAACTACAACACCCAGAGAGCCAAGAGGATGCAGGATGGGAGTTGTAGTTGTGCTATACAATAAAAAACAACACTAAGCAAGCAAACACTACAAACAGCTAATACACCAGTGTTTCCCCAACCAGGGTGGCTCCAGCTGTTGCAAAACTACAACTCCCAGCATGCCCGGACAGCCAAAGGCTGTCCGGGCATGCTGGGAGTTGTAGTTTTGCAACAGCTGGAGGCACCCTGGTTGGGGAAACACTAATACACACAACTTAGTGAAGGAAACGGCAGCCCTACCGCACAGTGTGCACAGCGCCCCGTACACTGCAGTAGGCCCCGGCGGCTCTCCACACCCCATACACCTCAGCTTCCCCCCAGGACGCCCATATTTTAATCCGACGCCAGCGCATACACATGTATCTCACCCCGGGAAGAGCTGAGGATCATGTCCGGGAACTGTGGGGTGGTGGCGATCTGGGTAACCCAGCCATTGTGGCCCTTAAGGGTCCCCCGAAGGGTCATCTGCTCAGTCATGGTCAGGATTTGTTTGGGGACGCTCCACCGGCGGAGGATGGAGGGGGATTGAGTCTGTCGCCTCTAAAGGGACCGGGAAAAGGCGGAAACGAGGGCAGCCGCGGCTTATATAGCCAACGTGAAGGGCCGACGTCGTGACGTCACGGAAGGAAGTGCGTAAGACGGCCGGCGTAACATGGCGCCCTGCGTAGCGCTGGGACAGAGTCTAGTTGATGGTTTCCTCGTACGGTGTACAGTAATATCACAAGTTTACGTTAGAGAAATACAGATCGGCGGCTCCATAGTGTAACCGGATCCGGTGTATGTGTCCCGTGTGACAACGCTTCTCCATAATGAGCGGGACGGTTACTTCTTTCTTTCTCTCTTTTTTTTTTTTTTTTTTTAATAATAACTTTATTGCATCACCTCAGTTACGAACACTACACAATTTACGTTACGTACATTGCCTGACATTAGGCTGGTTTAACTCAGTGCTTTCCAACCAGGTTGCCTCCAACTGTTGCAAAACTACAACAACCAGCATGCTGAGGGCAGAGCTTCAATGGAACTTTATTTATATGCATTATAAATGTTAATAAAGGATTATTTAACACACATACATTAAAGGGGTACTCCGCCCCTAGTCATCTTATTCCCTTTCCAAAGGATACGGGATAAGATGTCTGATCGTGGGGTTCCTGCCACTGGGGACCCCCGCGATCTTGGCTGCGGTACCCCAGACATCCGGTGCACGGAGCGAACTTTGCTCCGTGCCGGATGAATGACGATGCCCCCCCCTCAATGCAAGTCTATGGGAGCCGTCATGCCCCCTCCCATAGAATTGCATAGATGTCACGAGCCGCTTGCGCTGAACCCGATGTTTTAAAGGAACGCCGGGTTCAGCAGGGAGATCACGGGGGTCCCAAGCGGCGGGACCCCCGCGATCAGTCATCTTATCCCCTAGCCTTTGGATAGGGGGATAAGATGTCTAGGGGCAGAGTACCCCTTTAACCCCTTCCGTATAAAAAGTATAAATCAATCCCCTTTTCCATATAAAAAATATGTAAACATAATAAAAAGAAACATACTTGGTATTGCCACATGCGGCATTGTCCGAGCTATTAAAATATATATTATCATTTATCCCATACAGTGAATGGCATCAGCTTAAAAGAATTCCAAACCAAATAATTTTTTCATCACATCGTATCCTAAAAAATAGAGTAAAAAGCGACCAAATCAACCTGATCAATACCAAAATGGTACAGAAAAAATTACTGATCACAGCACAAAACAAATGATCCCTCATGCAGCCAAACTCTACAAATTGGGTATTGTTGTCATGTGGTCGACCTAAAGAATCAAGATAACATTTTAGTCTGGTCGCACTGTTAACAGTGTAAATAAGAAGCCCCCTTGAATGTGCAAAATGTTATTTATTTTTTTTGTTTCACCAAATAATAATTATTATTATTTCCACTTTTGGAGCCGTTGGCTGTCCGGGCATGCTTGGAGTTGTAGTTTGGCAACATCTGGTGGGCCACAGTTTGGAGACCACTCACGTATGGCATAACAATGCTTTCAAAAAGTCCTCCAACAATGTCATCAGATTCATAACATGAAGCTTCTGGGCTGTAATGTAAAACCTGCAGCAGGGCTTATGATCAGCCAAGTGCCATTTATTATCCTGGTGCCTTAGGGTACGATCACACTACGTTCCTGCTGCCATTATTAGTAATAGGAGCAGCGTAACCCATTCACTTCTATGGCTGAAAGGAGTAACCCCTCCGTTTGAGACATATGTGCTTGTGGTGAGGGTGTGATGAAGGGCAGGTGTCATTACCCTAGGGGCAGATGGCATTAACCCCTTGTATTCGTGACGCCAGGGCGTGGTTAACATCTGCACCACTCGAGGTATGGCCACTGGATCCTGGGCTAGGCGCGGGGCAAATAATGACTCCAATGCCAAGTTATGGAACAACAGCAGCTTTACTGAGGCAGACGGATGCAATAGTCTTTACAGCTCAGTTAGGCCCAAAGAGATGACCAGCGACTTAGGAGACTTGTGGGCTCGCTGAGACTTGTAGTAGACTTGGCTGAATTATGCAGACCCATTCTGAATTTAGACAGACTTGACTGACTTGGCTAGGACTGACTAAAATTCACTCCATGTGTAGCTTTACAGGCTTTGATGATCACCTGTGGGGCACTTGGTTGGTGGAAGCGTGGCTGGGTGGTTAGGCCTTGGGTCTCTTCAGGACACCAGACACTCTCAGGTCTTGACTGTTCCTCAGCTTGTACTCAAGGGAACTAGCTAGCTCCTCCCTGGGTTTATAGGGGAGTAATTTGGAAGGGTCCTATAGTTCACCTCACAAGTCATCTGGTCACTGACACCTTCCCTGGTTACATGACTTAACAACAGGTCTTAAAGGAGTACTCTAGTGCAGAGTATTCCTGCTCCGTCCTGCCCGGGCTGCAAAATAAATGAAAATGAACCATCACTCACCTCCCTGGGTTCCCGCTGAGCGCCACTACAGCTGATCGGTCCTCCGGTCCATCTCCTTCATACTTCCGGGTGAAACGAAGCGTCACATGGCGCTCAGCCTATCGCCGGCCGCCGCGATGTTCCGCCTCGGCCGGCGATAGGCTGAGCGCCATGTGATGCTTCATTACACCAGGAAGTATGAAGGAGATGGACCGGAGGACCGATCAGCTGTAGTGGCGCTCCGCAGGAACCCAGGGAGGTGAGTGATTTTTCATTTATTTTGCAGCCCGGGCAGGACGGAGCAGGAATACTCTGCACTAGAGTACTCCTTTAAAGCGCAACTGTCATGAGGTTTGGGGCATATAACCTAACCACAGAGTGTGTATGGTGTGTAAAATATGTCTGCAGCCGTACTTGTATCCTTATTATGGATTTTATTAGCTCAAAAACACTTTTATATGCAGCCACTGACAGTCGGATAAGTGTGGCCAGGGGTTCGCTATGCCCCGTGGCTGCCACGCCTATCCCCACTACACCAGTGCTGGGACCGCTGTGTGATTGACACACAGGTCCCAGCGCATGCGCCCCTTATCTTTCATATGTGAGCGCCTCATGACAGTTGCGCTTTAAAGGCATATACATCTAACTCAAATACATTAACCATTTGTATGTACAATGGCATAGCTAAAGTCCCGAGGTGTGTGGGGCCAGGGGACTAGGACTGAGTCCACCTGAGAAGGACCATAGATTGTACAGAAGGGCCACTTCTGTACTGGGCCACCACACGCTATTTTAAGCAGACTCATGGCGGAGGATGTTGCGCTTTTGAAATAGTCCTGAACAAAGCCAGTGAGCGCAAAACATTGGGTGGTGGCGGTGGTTCACTACATCACTTCATAACACTTGGTAATATGTTCATTATACTGTTTTTTTCACCATAGGTGTTTGATTTTACCTTACTATGTTTATTGATGTATCCTGTAGCGATTTTTAGTGCCACAACATTGGGCTATTAAGGTGCTTCTATGCACTTTTCGTTTGTTACTGTTATGTATTTGGTTTAATAAGCTGCCATTTTTGATCTCAGATGCATTTTTCTTTACATTTGAAATATTTGAATATGATCAGTAATTTAAAAGGGGCACTCCGGTGGAATTATTATTTTTTTATTTACATGAACTGGTGCCAGAAAGTTAAACAGATTTGTAAATTAAGGAGAAATAGGGGAAAAAAAGGCCAGCAAGTAGAAGCATAAAAAAGCAGACAAACATGGACATGCAAAAATACAAAAACTGCACATGTAGAAAAAGGGGATCCCAAGCAATAGCTAAGTTTTTTTATTCTTCTACTTACTGGCCTTTTTTTCCTATTTTTCCTTGATGTCTGGAGGTAGCCGTGCAAGTCCCAGGTGAGCTGAGATTTTTTCTATTTTTAGATTTGTAAATTACTTCTATTAAAAAATCTTTATCCTTCCAGTACTTATTAGCAGCTGTATGCTACAGAGGGAATTCTTTGCTATTTGAAATTTTCTTTTGTCTTGTCCACAGTGCTCTCTGCTGACACCTCTGTCCAGATACAGTAGTGATGGAAAAAATTGTATTTAACGAAATGTATCTTTATTATAACAAAATTTTTATTAATTTTTAAACAGGGATCAATTTATGTGTGCGGGCGGGGCACTAAAAATATAGCCGACAATAATAAAAATGTAGTGTGTGTGTGTTTTTCACTTTTTTTTTTAGGTAATACTACTACTCCCAGCATGGAACACCCTGTTCCATAATGGGAGTAGTAGTACCTGTACTAATTGTCTGACCTGCCGGTTCCGATACGATCCTTCTGTATAATGTATAGATGCCGGCGGCCGCTTTTCTATGGTCCCCTGCACTGACGTATTCTGTATATACACCTATTTATATTTCCCACAGAGAGTTGTGATTGGCCAGATGGTTCCAGCCAATCACAGCTCACTGCGGGAAATATGAATAGGTGTATATACAGTATACATCAGTGCAGGGGACCACAGAAGAGCGGCCGCCCGCATCTATACATTATACGGGAGGATCACAGCGGGTGTCAGGAGTGACACTCGCTGCAATCTGTCTATTAATGCAGTTACTATTGCTCCCAACATGGAGCACACACTGCTCTATGTTGGGAGCAGTAGTACCTGCAGTTAAAGGGGTACTCCGCCCCTAGACATCTTATCCCCTATCCAAAGGATAGGGGATAAGATGTCAGATTGCTGCAGTCCCGCTGCTGGGGATCCCCGGGGTCGCTGCTGCGGCAGTGCGCTATCGTTACTGCACAGAGCGAGTTTGCTCTGCACGTAATGACGGGCAATACAGGGGACGGAGCATCGTTACGTCATGGCTCCGCCCCTCGTGACATCTCGGCCCGCCCCCCTCAATACAAGTCTATGGGAGGGGGTGTGGCGATCGTCACGCCCCCTGCCATAGACTTGCATTAAGGGGACGGGCCGTGAAGTCACGAGGGGCGGAGCCATGACGTCATGCTGCTCTGTCCCCTGTATCACCCGTCATTATGCACAGAGCGAACTCGCTCTGTGCAGCAATGATAGCGCAGTGCCGCAGCGGCGATCCCGGGGGTCCACAGCAGCGGGTCCGCTGCGATCTGACATCTTATCCCCTATCCTTTGGATAGGGGATAAGATGTATAGGGGCGGAGTATCCCTTTAAGGACAGATCACAGCGGGTGTCGTTCCTGACACCCGCTGCGATCATCCTTCATCCCTGAGATGCGGAGGGGCTTTCTCCTGTGCTTGCATCTCTGCTCTGTACTCCGGCCGGCCACTCACCATTCATATTTTCCACTGAGAGCGGAGATTGGCTGCAACCATCCGGCCAATATGAATGAGTGATGTAAATTTCTATTCACATCACTGGCCGGCCGGAGTATAGTGCAGAGATGTGAGCGCTGTATAGAGCCGCTCCGCATCTCTGCTATATAATGGACGGTTGCATCAGGTGTCAGGAGTGACACCCAGGGCGATCTTTCTATTATCACAGGAACTACTACTCCCATCATGGAACAGTGTATTCCATGCTGGGAGTAGTAGTACTACCTAACAAATATTAAAAAAAAAAAAAAAAAGAAGTGAAAAACACACATACACACTAATTTTTTTTTATTTTTGGCTACATTTTTAGTGCCCTGCCTGCCCACATAAATTGATCCCTGTTTAAAAATTTATTAAAATGTTGTTATAGAAATATACATTTTGTTAAATATATTTTTTTCCATCACTACTGCATCCTTTTTTTTCTTTTTTTTTGGTTGGTACCAAACAAATTTAGAAAAAAAACGACAAAAGGGGCCAAAAAGTGCAATTTCCACTCAAATGCAAAAATGCCAGAAGCAAGAAACTTGGCAGTACACCTACAATGATAAATACCGGCCTATGTTCCTGTTCTTTTTTTTACTTTAAAATCCTATTAGAGAAGAACAAAAAGGCAAGGGCAGGGCACTATAATACTGTATAAAATAATCTAGAATTTAAAGGGGTATTCCAGGCAAAACCTTTTTTTATATATATCAACTGGCTCCGGTAAGTTAAACAGATTTGTAAATTACTTAAAAATCTTAATCCTTCCAATAGTTATTAGCTTCTGAAGTTTTCTGTCTAACTGCTCAATGATGATGTCACTTCCCAGGAGCTGTGCATGATGGGAGAATATCCCCATAGGAACTGCACAGCTCCCGGGACGTGAGTCATCAGAGAGCAGTTAGACAGAAAACAACAACTCAACTTCAGAAGCTAATAACTATTGGAAGGATTAAGATTTTTTAATAGAAGTAATTTACAAATCTGTTTAACTTTCCGGAGCCAGTTGATAAAAAAAAGTTTTGGCCTGGAATACTGCTTTAATTTCATCCATAAGCTTACCATAAAATTTACATTTTCCATCCTCTTGAATATGAAGATTTATAAAAATGTTCTCAACATTCTTGAGGGAACTCTCACAAAGGTATTACTCTTCCATTTATATAAAGAGGTTACCCTGCCTGTAATGATTGATGGCCAATCCTCCAGATAGGCCATCAATATAACATTAGAAAGGGTCCAATTCCCAGCACCATCGCCAATCCACTGTTTAAAGGTGGCCGATGATTTTATGAGCGCCTTAGCATTTTTAAAGTGTATCTTCAATCATGCTCCAGCAGCAGGATTTCTGTTTATTTCTTCTGCAGCTTCATAGCCCAAGACTGCAGCAGTCAGAATATGGATTTGCCTGTAGTCCTATAGACTCGCATACGACTTCCGGCAAATCCGTGTCCTGATTGCAGTTGCGGGACATTTAAACAGATATACGGTGTGTAGCGGTGATACAGGGAACTGTAGTGTTGATCCATTTAAGTTGATGGGACACAGCGGCCCCTTCAAACAGCTGTTCATCAGGGGTGCCGGGAATTGGACCACCACTGATCCCGAGGATAGGCCTTTAATCTTTCCAGACTGGATAACCCCTTTAAAAGAGGTATTCCAGTAATAAATGGATAGGTGATAACTGCTAGACCAGAACATGGATCTTGTGTCCTCAATTTGAGTAAAATGGCAGACAAGCATTCACTGGTCCCCGCTGATCCAGCAGTTATCACCTATCCATTGGATAAGTGACACCTTGTTGTTACCTAAATTCCCCTACATTAAAGGGGTACTCCGGCCCTAATACATCTTATTCCCTATCCAAAGGATAGGGAATGAGATGTCTGATCGCAGGGGTTCCGCCACTGGGGACCCCTGCAATCTGTCATTCCGCACCCACCTTTGTGAGCTCTCCGCTGCGCTGAAGGCTCCGAGTGTTAAGCGTAACGACTACGGGGCCGGAGTATCGTGACGTCACGAATCCGCCCCCGTGTGACATCATGTCCCTTCCCCGCCCCCTCAATGCAGTCTATGGGAGGGGGCGTGACGACCGTCATGTCCCCTCCCTTAGACTTGCATTGAGGGGGTGGGGCGTGACATCACACGGTGCGGAGTCGTGACGTACTCCTTTGGATAGGGGCCGGAATACCCATTTAAGGGGATGAATCATGCAAACAACACTTTTTTTTTAAAATAAGTCGGATCAGTTGTTATTACAGTTGGGAAAGCCATGTGCGGCACCCCAGAAGCACCCCTGCTCGTTTATCCGTTGTCTCCCTGCAGTGTCACCCGGTGAATAAAGTCGTTTGAAGCATCCTGGTGAGTGCCACGGTCTTCTTTTCTTCTTCTTGGAATACAGATAAACTTTATCTTGTGGACCTGTGTTGCACCGCTCCTGTGCGGACTGTTCAGCCGGTGTAGGAATCAGCTGCGTGATATTTGAGCCCTCAGGTGTGTCTGCAGTGCCGAAGTTATCTTATGCAGTTCTATAATTCATGGATGGACCATGTCTTATTTAGTGGCTTTCCACTTTGGCGCAGAGAGGGGGAAGCACTAGGTTTGGAGACCATTCTCTATGGTGTCTATGTGGCCAATTCATATATATAAGCAACAGTTGCTGTTGTGAAAGTGTCTGTTTTAAGGAGATGTCCAGTGTAGAAAATCCATTTTGAGATACTCTATAAGGAATTATAAGGTAATACAAGGGGTAGGGATCCCCGTTCAGAATCTTTATATCTTGGCAGAGTGGTGAGCGGTCCAACAGTGCGCTCCTTGACCTGTTCTGTCCTACATTATACAGGCAGCACATTGCTTGGAATAGGAACAGTGTAGTACTTTATTTCACATAAGGTAAAGAAGCAGGCAAATTAAACACTAAAAGCTCTGTACACATAAGTCATAACTTGGTCGAACCCACGATTTTGGTCAGGACCAGCCAACTATCTAAAATGTATGGAGGCCTTCCGACTTTCCCGGTCAGCTGATGTTGGCGGAGAGTTGGGTCAGGCTTGTTGGATTTCAACTGCCTGATCCTTTTGTTTTCGAGGAGAGAAGTCTTCACGAAAGCTGACTAGCAGCGAGTAACCTCCTCTTTCTCATTTTAGAACACATAAACATTCGACTAAGCCAAAACGTTCACATGTATGCATTGATCCGGTAAGATAGTTGTCGGCCAAACTAACAAGAAATCTGGAAGTGGCTTTGCATGGAAAACCTGTGTATGGTAGAATAGAGAGATATGGCTTTTTACCAAATAAATATATGGCCAAGAGCTATTGCAGGTTTTTAGGTACCAGGATTAGTGCCCGGTTTTCCTAAAGATTGTTAGAACCAACGTTTTCATGATATACATTCAGGTTGTCACTGCCATGATAGTTTTGTTAGGCTTCACCATTAATACATTTTCCAGATACTGTACTTACTGGAATTCTTCCGTTTTTTTTTTTTTGGGCTTAAAGCTGTTTGGTAAATGGCACCACAAGACATGGTCAGTTATTTTAATCATAAACAACCCTTTTAATAGAAAACTTACATTTCTTTTCAATGCTAATAACAGGAACAGGTCTGTGACAATCTACCCAATTTCCACTACTCTTCAATTGTGTTTTCTTATCGTGGATATATATATATATGGCAGATCCACAGGTTAGGCCATATATATCTTTAGGGTCTCCGCTTATTTGGAAAATGGGGGTCCTCTTAGCCCTATACTGCAAAAGGAGGCAGATGCATCCAAAGGGAATGGAAAGATGAGAATACACAAGAGTGGCTCTTCTTATTAAAGTCCATATGGGCCTATGCAAACTATGGGTATTGCGCTTTGAATTAAAGAAGAAGTCTCATACATAAAACGCATGCCCTATCTGCCGGATAGGAGATCCGTTTTAGATCACGGGGGTGTTTGGCGAGCGCTGGGGCTCCATGCAATCTCCTATACGGAGCCCCAGCTCTCCCCAGGAGCAGCACGTCACAACCCCTCCATGGTAGATCCGAAGATAGCTGAACGGCAAGGCTCCGTATAGGAGATTGCGGGGGCGCCCCAGTGCTTTTGTTATGACATGTCTCCTTTAATTTCTGAGCAGAATAGACTTGAAGCAGAAACCCATTAATTTCAATGCAATTCTGCCGCTCAGTTCACACTCCATGCACACTTCCTTAGTGGAACTATTGACACACATTCAGGTTCCGACAAAGAATGAACTTTTTGGCGGAATCCTCCTGGAAAAGCCGGTTAGTCAATGGGAGTTTTTATTACGGTAAAATTCGTTGCGGAATCTGTGGTGCTAATTCCGCGAGGCAATTCTTCGCCAAATTTTCTCATTGTGCATGAGCCTTAAAGTGACAGATAACAACCAAGTAGCATTCCCCCACAGAGAGGGCCGCCTGCTCCTCCAGCAGGTGGGATAGCCTCATTTATAGACCCTTTTCCCCAATATATATGCAGTCATTTTACAGTCATTGGCTCAATTATAATACATCATTAGGTGACCGACCAGATCCTATGTGATTTTTCATGTTTTATAACTCTTGCATGCTCTACTTGCTTTTGGTTGTCTTGTAATTTTGCATAAAAAAACGTTAAATAAAAAAAAAATTTGAATACATCATTAGACAATCAACACATCAATCCACCTGGAAAGATAAATAACTTTATTGTATTTTTTAGTACAATAGTTCATTCTATCAATGTGATCCTCGGTCTATTTCAGGCTGCATACTACCTGGTGGTTTTATAGCTATGTGTCTTGTCCAAGTCTTTTACCAGTAGTGGTGACACTAACCTGGGTTATAGGACTCTATGCACACTCATAGGAGGAAAAGCATTAGCTGAAGAAACGCACTCTCCTAGGTTGTGCTCTGTTTATATTAAATGTCCATAATGCAAATTTCAGGGACAGAGATTAAAAAAAAACGGCACTCACCCATTTGTGGCAATCTTATTAACTCTTATCTTCAGTGCATTACAAACTTGCAGCGGGGAGGCTGCGCGCAGCCTCCCCGCTGCAAGATTGTGATGCACTGAAGATAATAAAGTTACAAGAAGATTGCCACCAATAGGTGAGTGCAGTTTTTTTCCTTCTCTGTCGCTGAAACTTTTACCAGTATCTAGTGACCTTACCGAGACTTGTGGAATGAACATCACTACTACAACCTATAAATCAGCCACATGGTCTCATGTCCATAGATGCCATTTTACCTGTAAAGCTTATACCCTGAGCCCTGACAAAACGAGAGCAGCAACAATTATTGACATCTATGCGGATAAAACATGTATTGAGTGGATTTCCCCATTCCCCTTCTGCTCTTTTACCCACTAAGTTCACTGAGCTCAGAAGAGATATATGGCAGCTCCAGTATAAAGAGTAACTCCTCCCGGCTAGTATGGCAGTGATGGGATGAGAGTACAAGCAGACGGGAGCTAAAATAAGTGTCTAAGTTATAAAAAAATATAGCTTTGCCTCCTAAAGGGCAGTGTGTTTGCCAGAGGAGCACTGCACGACTGAAGCCCTTGGTCAGAACTTGCATTTACTCCAGAGATATCATGCTAAATGTTCCTATAAGGATAAAAAGGTTCCTCTACTACTGTGCAGGTGGCAACTGTGCAGAGATCAATAGACTTGAGGTGTCTTGCATATAATACACTGTCTGCAGGTTTGGGGCGCCTTGTCCCGTGGGGCATGTGGGGGTCAGACCTGACTTTATACTGCTTAATAGTTATTGGTGGGCCATTGTGGAATATAGGATTCAGTCTTAATTTTATATGACACTGAATATTATGTCGTCTAATAGTGTCCACAGATAAAGCTGTCTAGCAATATTGGTTCGCCACCCAACATATCCAAAAACTGATAGCGCTTAGTAGTAAGGGGTTTCCCGAGGAGCAAAAAGGTATTACTTGTTCTGTTCACCGGGCTCCACTTCTGCTCTTGGCATGTCTTAGAAGCATACCCTCCAATACGAGAGGGGGCAGGCGCCAGGTCGCGATCATTGGATAAAGACAAAACCACCCCAACATACGACGTTCAATATCTGCATGATGTTGCCGATGTTACAGTGACATTGTGCAGCTATTGGACATTGCATGTGGGCATAGTTATACCCAATCAAAACTTGGCACCTGCTCCTTCTCGTCTCGGAAGGTTTACTTCTGAAATGTGCCACGGGTGGGGCACCTTGGTGCAGAACAAGAAATACCTTTTCTGCTTCCCGGTCAACCCTACTCCACCCGAAAACATTTTTATTTTTTTTAAATCAACTGGTGCCAGACAGTTAAACAGATTTGTAAATGACTTCTATTTAAAAATCTTAACCCTTCCAGTACTTATCAGCTGCTGTATGTTCCAGGGGAAGTTATTTTCTCTTTGAATTTCCAGAGTAGGAACAAATCCCCATAGCAAATCTATACTTGCTCCGGACAGTTCCAAAAATGGACAGAAGTGTCAGCAGAGAGCACTGTGGTAAGACAGAAAGGAAATTAAAAAAAAAAGAACTTCCTCTGTATTATACAGCAGCTGATAAGTACTGGAAGGATTAAGATTTTTAAATAGAAGTCATTTACAAATCTGTTTAACTTTCGGGCACCAGATCATTTATAAAAATACAATTTGTTTTACAGAGTAGTACCCCTTTAACTTGACATATGTGAACCACCTCAAGGACTTACATTTGATGCAAATATTTTGGGATTTTTAGATAGAAATATTTTTTAGCGACTAGATAGCTTACAACTGGAAAAGTGTCTGAATGTGAATCCGATCAGTGTCCTACGAGATATAGAATATTTTTACAGTAACCTACTGCCCTGATTTTCAAATGACGTGTCCTTCATCCTCTGTTGAGTTGCTTTACATTTTTGAGAATACCCGTTTGATAAAAGGTTGGTGTCTCTCATGAACGTGAAGCTCGATACAGGTCATTTATCAACGCTTTACATAAGGCTAGGTTTCAACACAGTTTTTTTGGGCATTTTATGGATATCAGCCAATGCAGTTTTTGAGACAAATTTAGAAGTGGATCCAGCAGGAAGTATAAGTCCTTCCTTTATATTTCCATTCCTTTTAAATACACTTTTGGCTTTGGCTCAAAAACTGCAGTGGTAGTTTTCCAAAAATCGCCAGAAAAATTAATCGCCAGTGTGGAAACCTAGCCTAAAAAAGTTGCACATTTTACTGCAAGCCTTATTTCTGTGGGGAAATTCACAACTTTTCTAACGTTTTCCGTAAAAAGTCAGAGCTTTGCACAAAAATTTGTGACTTTTTTTTATGCTAGTGTAAAGCATTGATAAATTCCCCCCAATAATCTTATATGTTTACCTCTGTACAGTCCATTTCTTTTTAATATATGTGGAAAATTGTGAAAATTGTTGCACTTCACCAGCAGAGTTTCTATCCAATCAAACCATTCATATCACAATCACCTAAAAATAGAAACAAAAATATATCTTTATAATATGACTGAGAAGTGAGGTTGAAGTCCAGTCTATTGGCCTCTGCTAAAGCCTTTGCAACTCTCTTCACAGATATTCTTCACAGTGTTTACTGGGAATGTCCGAGGTTTCTTCCCTTCCATCCAATAAACGTAAAAGTGATCTGAGGGTACAATGAGCTCTTCTTTGGAAATGCTGAATATTCTGGCTTGTGGAGGGACAGGACCCACAGTCCCAAGGTTCAAACCTGAGTCTTCACACCTAAGCAGGTACGCTAGGATGTTAAAAAGTCAGCAAGTGCTTTCCATTACCCACGAACCATAGGTTGGGTTCCAAAGATTTTTAGATTTGTTCTTTAGTTTGTGGGTCATTTGGGATTTTGTCTCTGTTGTTGGGTTTGGGTTTGGTTGGACCCATGAACTTTCTGGGGCTTCTGTAACACACGGTAAGCCTGGATGTGAGATATTCCAGCCCACTAGGTTTTCAACCAGTAATTCCTGAGGAAGATCACCCAACTTGTTTTCCGTGGTCTGTGTGTCCAACAAAGGAGGAAGAGATGTGTTGCCCACTAAGGGTGTCATCCCATTACAGCTGCTTGGTCGCATTATTGTACTTCCTTCATCTTCTGGAGGTGGGCCGCTCTCCACAGGGAGCTCGGTGTTAATGACATCAGGATCCTGAAACATGGAAACACTAGTTATTATATCTCCTTGTCCAACATAATTCAACTACCCATCACATGGATCATCACATGGATAAATGTTCTAGTAGAAAATGTTAATGTCTCTTATGTTTTGAAATACTAAAGATCCATCAACGTTTTGTTCTAATAGGACATTTGCTATGTATTCACTTATATTGTGAATGTATTCATATACCAGTACCAAGAAATACTAACAACTGACCTCTGGGTGTGTGGCTTAACACGGCATGTGAGCGGTCGCAGCATCCTGGAGCTCCGCTACTGATCCTTAATTTATCCTGGCTATCTATAATTTTTCTCATCCCCGAACCCTGCAGTGAGCTGCCGTACCTGTCCTGAAGCGGCGGGGTGAGAGATGGCTGGGCGTAGCAACAGAAACAAGGGGAAAAAGGCGCAGGGAGGCGGTGGGACCGGGCCACATGGTGAGCCGGCGCCATCTTGCACTAAGATGGCCGTTGTGGCGGAGCGGCTACAGAGATTCGCCCGGGTCATGGAACCTCCTGAGTTAGATCGGCTGCAGCTGACGATTGGAGCGATGTCAGTGATGCGGGGGCAGAGTGGTTGCCAGCGGAACAAGCTCCGTCTGCGGCCTCAGGGCTCCACAAAATGCCGAGACAGTCAGGGAGTACAGCACAGCCTGCAGTTAACCCTCCTGCTGCTGGAGCCCCTGCAGTGTCTGTTACATCCTCAACTGTATCTCCTGCCATACAAGTGCTTGGGACTGTATCTCCTACTCCCTTCTTCTATGCTGGGGTGGTCACTGCATCACCTGGTCATGCTTCCTCGGGCCTTAACCATTCCTCTGCCACTATGGGGCCTCAGCCACAACCGCCGCACACTCTGCTACCCCTGAACCTACGCTTAAGGATGTGATGTTAGCTATTTCTAAGGGGAATACTGATATGAAGCTTCTCATTGGTGGTATGCGTGAGGACATTAACCTGTTACGCCATGATATGCAGAAAGTGTCTGGGCAGATTGGGGCGGTGGAGGAAAGAGTAGGAGATTTAGAAGATCAGGTCTCCCCCGCACTATAAGGATAGAGATATTATTCGATATGTAAAGTTCGGGACATGGAACAGCTCTCCATTAATGACAATTGAGTTTCTGTGTTTCTGGACTTTTCTGCTGAAGTCCAAAATAGAGAGCTAAATATATGGATGTCAAGAGACGTTTGCGAGCCCTCAATGTGATCTATTCTATGCTTTATCCGGCGAAAATGAGAGTGGTGGCCTTGGCACTACCCATTTATTTGATACCTCTGCAGCGGCTGTGGACTGGCTGGATGCTCTTGATGCGCAAATTTGGCAGCCCACCAATGATGCTTCGTGGCCTGTTTTGCTGGGATTGTCTCTGACTGCTGTGGCGGTCTCACGATTAACTATGTCTACCTCTCCCGAGTTTCCCTCTATCTGCTGCAGGACGTTCTCCTGATCCTACTTCCTTCCCCTTCCCCTATAGGTTGATGATAGGAATAACATTTTTTAGGGAAAGCTAGTTTTTATTGTTTTACATTTATACCTGCGTGCAGTAGATTATTCTCTCCAGGATGGTAGAGAAGTTAGGCCGGTGATCCGGTGTGTGCTGCCAGCACTGTGTCATTATTCGATAGCTGAAATAAGAAGTAAATACAGTAACTGTGCAGATAGTTACATAGTTAATAAAAGACACATGTCTATCAAGTTCAGCCAAGGAGATGGAGGGAAGGGGTATGGGTGGATGAAGAAGAAGAGATGTATGGAGGGAAGGGGTATGGGTGGATGAAGAGGAGGAGATGGATGGAGGGAAGGGGTATGGGTGGATGAAGAGGAGGAGATGAATAGAGGGAAGGGGTATGGGTGAATGAAGAGGAGGAGATGTATGGAGGGAAGGGGTATGGGTGGATGAAGAGGAGGAGATGGATGGAGGGAAGGGGTATGGGTGGATGAAGAGGAGGAGATGAATAGAGGGAAGGGGTATGGGTGAATGAAGAGGAGGAGATGTATGGAGGGAAGGGGTATGGGTGGATGAAGATGAAGAGATGCATGGAGGGAAAGGGTATGGGTGGATGAAGAAGAAGAGATGTATGGAGGGAAGGGGTATGGGTGGATGAAGAAGAAGAGATGTATGGAGGGAAGGGGTATGGGTGGATGAAGAGGAGGAGATGGATGGAGGGAAGGGGTATGGGTGGATGAAGAGGAGGAGATGGATGGAGGGAAGGGGTATGGGTGGATGAAGAGGAGGAGATGGATGGAGGGAAGGGGTATGGGTGGAAGAAGAGGAGGAGATGGATGGAGGGAAGGGGTATGGGTGGAAGAAGAGGAGGAGATGGATGGAGGGAAGGGGTATGGGTGGATGAAGAGGAGGAGATGGATGGAGGGAAGGGGTATGGGTGGAAGAAGAGGAGGAGATGGATGGAGGTAAGAGATATGGTGGGTGAAGAGGAGGAGATGAATGAAGGGAAGGGATATGGTGGTTGAAGAGAAGGATATAGATGGAGGGAAGGGCTATGGGTGGGTGAAAAGGAGGAGATGGATGGATAGATGGAGGGAAGGTATATGGGTGGGTGAAAAGGAGGAGATAGATGGAGGGAAGGGCTATTGGTGGGTGAAAAGGAGGGAAGGGGTATGGTGGATTAAGAGGAGGGGATGAATGAAGGGAAGGGGTATGGTTGATGAAAAGGAGGAGATGGAGGGAAGGGGTATGGGTGGGTGAAGAGGAAATGGGTATAGGAAAGGGGTATGGGTGGATGGAGGGGAGGGGATTTGATTCTATATTTCTACATATACATTAATGTTACTTTGTTCTAAGAATGTATCTTTGCCTGTATTAAAGCCCTTATATGTTTTGCTGTCAGCAGTTCCTGAGGTAGACTATTCTATAAATTCATAGTTCTTTTGGTAAAGAGAAGGCTACCTCTGGAGACTAAACCTGGAGACTAAACCTGTAAAGCGAATTTAGAGTTATACTCGACATGGCTTAAGTTCTAGCTAACATTAACTTACTGGGCACATGCAATAATTTAGAGCATTAGTTTATAGAGAACATAACTGGAATAAAACTGTACTATACATCTTACACTTACACTGGTCCAGGACAGTTCTTTGGGGGATCCATGCGTCCACCGCTTGTGACAAACTCTAGTACCTCTTGGTTAGTTTTGCATGGGTATGGCATGTAACCTAATGAGAAGATCTCCCAAAGCAACACACCAAAAGACCTGTGAAAACATAGAAAGATATGAAAAATCTAGGGGCCCAATTATTACTGTGTAGTTAGTGTTATTATAATTGTAACAAACATTTCCTCCAAACTTCTCATTGTTATATGTTATATTACCAGGTATCCGTCTTAGAAGTGAAGATTCCCTCCAGGAAAGCCTCAGGGGGCATCCACTTTACAGGCAACATAGCCCTCCCTCCTTTACGGTAATAGCTTGCACTGGAAAACAGCATAACATGTATAGCAAATAAATAGGAACGTCTGCACCAAGCACCTAAAACCAGTTGATATTTACCTAGTATTTGACTATTTCCTATGAAACATTGCTTATTGCAGTGTTTTGCAACCAGGGTGCCTCCAGCTGTTGCAAAACTACAACTCCCGGCATGCCCGGACAGCCAAAGGCTGTCCGGGCATGCCGGGAGTTGTAGTTTTGCAACAGCTGGAGGCACCCTGGTTGGAAAACACTGGCTTATAAGATGATTTACAAATAACCTATTAGACCTTAGTAATGATATGTCCTGTTTGTACAATGGGAGTAACAAAATGGAGATGTTCTTTATTGTTGCTATAGCGGCTTGAAGGATTCCCATTTCAACACTGGGATGACATTCTGCATCCTGGAGACTCACAACTTTTAGTTTTGGAACAGCTGGAGGCACACTGGTTGGGAAACACTGCTCTAAAATGATCCCTCTATGTGGATGAGCAAGAAGCAGCAGAAGAGAGAGTAGCACATGACTGCAGGATCAGACTACACTGGGTCTGTTTTGTAGTTTTGCAACAGCTGGAGGCACGATGGATGGAAAACACTGGCTTATTTGCTTGTACCAACAATGTAAATATATTTCTATACACCGATCAGGAGTAACAGTATAACCACTAAAAGGTGGACTGAATAATATTGATTATCTTAGGACAATGACCCCCGGCATTCCAATAAAGTCCTGTACATTTAGTTCTGCAGTATTGAAAGACCTGAGGCAAGACTCTCAGCGACACCAAGATCAGTCTCCTTTAAAGGGGTACTCCGGTAGAAAACATTTTTTTTTAAATCAACTGGTGCCCGAAAGTTAAATAGATTTGTAAATTACTTTGATTTAAAAATATAAATTCTTCCAGTACTTATCAGTTGGTGTATGCTCCAGAGGAAGTTCTTTTCTTTTTGAATATATTTTCTGTCTGACCACAGTGCTCTCTGCTGACACCTCTGTCCATGTCAGGAACTGTCCAGAGCAGGATAGGTTTGCTATGGGAATTTGCTCCTGCTCTGGACAGTCCCTGACATGGACAGAGGTGTCAACAGAGAGCAGAGAGATTCAAAAAGAAAAGAACTTCCTCTGTAGTATACAGCAGCTGATAAGTACTGGAAGGATTAAGATTTTTAAATAGAAGTAATTTACAAATCTGTTTAACTCTCTGGCACCAGTTGAATAAAAAAAAAAAATAGTTTTCCACTTTTCCCCTTTAACCAGCTCTTTTTAGGTTAAAACATCTTTAAAACTATAGGTCTCATTGAGTGTTCTCAGTATGCAGTGGTAGTATCTACTGAGAGCAATTCTAGGAAAGACAACCAGTTACCTACATAAGCATCATAAGGAGCTGAAGGCTCACCGGTGCCCTTGAGGAGCTAAAGCTAGAGCATCTGGTTAAGTACCATAGCACATACTGCTTTAAATGTTATTGCTAGCTATGGTAGAAAGGTTTCAAAACACAATGCATTGCACCTTGGTGCATACAGGGCTGCACAACTGTAGACTGGTCCTAGTGCCCATGCTGACCCCTGTCCAATGGGAAAAGCAGCGACAACAGGCATGTGAGCATCAGAGCTAAACCACAGAGAAAGGTGGTTTCCACGCATTTGGGCAGCATTAGGGAAGAGATGGCACAAGGATGCACTAGGGAAGTAGTGCATGTGGGCGGATGCAGTGTGGTGTTACTGGCAATGTTTTGCCAGGAAACTTTGGGTCCTGCCATTTATATGGATCTTAAAGGGGTACTCTGTTCCTAGACCCTATCCAAAGGTTGGGGATAAGATGTCTTATCATGGGGGTCCTGCCGCTGGGCACCCAAGACATCCGGTGCACAGAGCAAATTTTGCTCCGTGCCCAATAACTGGTGATGAGGGGCGGAGGCTTGTGACGTCACAGCCATGCCCCCTTAATGCAAGTCTATGGGAGGGGGCGTGACAATCATTGTCACGCCCCCTCCCATAGACTTGCATCGAGGGGGCTTGGCCTTGACATCATGAGCGGGGCGCGGCCATGACTTCACAAGCATCCGGCCCTGCACCCGACCCTCTAAACGAACGGCGGGTGCAGCAGGGAGATCGCGGGGGTCCCCAGCAGTGGGACCCCTGCGATCAGACATCTTATCCCCTATCCTGTGGATAGGGGATAAGATGTTTATGGGCAGAGTACCCCTTTAATTTGACATGGATCGCCTACCTAAACATTGTTGCAGCCCAATTACCTACCCTTTATAGTAATATTTAGAGATGAGCGAATTGAATCTGATGAATCCAAATCTGTTACAAGTTTCAGGAAAAATTTGATTCACAACAAATGCAAATATCGCCGCGATTCTATTGTGCGAATCGCTTCATTAAACTCCATTTAGTGCGGTCCATGCTCCAGGGCACCTTAAATGGTGGATCCACATGTGAGGGCATGGGACAAGGAATCCTGGGAAGGCAGGAACAAGGTTAGGCGCATTTTTCTCCCCTCATAAGTGCATACCACATTTGTACATCTAAGTGGTGTACTATTTAGTTCCTGTTAAAGTCTCAAGGGCCTAAATACTGTGAAATGCCAGGCAAAAGTACACACCAGCTGGTGTTGTACACAAATACTGTTTTAAGCATAGTAGAGCGCATTGTACTCCCCTCATATACACACTAAGTATGTCATGGAGAGAAGTGCCAGGACGTGCACAGAGGAGTGGCAGAGGCCTAAATTCATCATGCAGAGGTCCTAGCAGACTAGGGGCGAGTGGCAGTAGGAGTCACAGTGAGAGGCCTGAGCTCCCGGTATCATCTAGCAGTCATGTCTCGACCAGCAACCCATCTGCAGTCATTAATTGGTTAACTCGGTCATCCTAAGTGACAAGTGACACTCCCAGTCAACAGTCAGTGGGTTGTATGGCAATTATTTGTATAAATTATATCAAATATTTTTAAAAAATCTACAAGTCACATGCAGATTACAGGCGTCGATCAGAATCACTGCCGCAGAGCGTCTGCTTGTGGGTGCAGGGTCGGGAGATCAAATGGCGTCACAATTGAAGAGATTAAAGAGATTAAAGAGATTTTTTAATTACATTTTTAGATCCTTTTTTTGAGGACCCACTGGAGGGCAAGTCTGGTGCCAGCAGCCGCGGTTATTCCAGCTCCAAGTACTGGAAGTTTTAAGATTTTTAAGTAGAAGAAAATTACAAATCTGGATAAAAAAAATTTAAACCAACTGGTGGCAAAACATTAATCTCAGAGTTCCCCTCACTCAGGTTTATGGAACGGACTGTTGCAGAAATTTCTACAACTTAAACTGCCCCCCTTTTAAATCCACCCTTGATGACCTTGTCACACATAATACTACCTCTTTTTTGATAGCACTTTTATCACAGACTTTAGTGTTTTATGAAGTTTGTATTTTTTGCACTTGTATGTTCTGTAATCAGGACTGTAGGTCTGATGAGGCGAGTGAGGCGATCACCTCAGGTGCGCTGTTGCAAGGGGGCGCAAGGGGGGTCCAGCACACATTACACTGAGGCATTGATTCCTAACCAGGGTGCCAGGACACTCTGGTGGGAAATATGGATGGCGATAACATTTTTTGATTTTTCTGCCCAGGCCTGCGCACCTGTGAGTCACAGGCGGGAGGGAAGTCTGTGTGCAGGGCCGGGACGGGTGATTCTGCGGCTCCAATCCCCATGTATCCTCCCTCTCCAGTGGAACAGCTCTGGACTCTGGATCCTCCCTGGTCCCTCAGCAGAATGGTGTGGATGGAGGGACGGAGCAGGGGCAGCACTGACAGAGGCCTACTCAGCTTCAGGTAGTTCACTCCTCTACACCTCTCTGTCACCCCTCTACACCCCTCTGTTATCCCGTACACCCCTATGTCACCCCTCTACACCCTTCTGTCACCCCTCTAAACTCCTGTACACCTCATGTTTACCCCGTACACCCCTCTGTCACCCCTCTACATCGCTCTGTCACCCCAGTATGCCCTCTGTCACCTGGGGGGGGGGGGGGGGGGGGGAGGGGGGAGCTGGAGGTATTTGAGTGAGGCTGGAAACATTGGGGGAGATTTATCAAAAACCTGTACAAAGGAAAAGTTGCCCAGTTGCTCATAGCAACCAATCAGATTTCTTATTTCATTTTGCAGAGGCCTTGTTAAAAGTGAAAGAAGCGAGCTGATTGGTTGCTATGGGCAACTGGACAACTTTTCCTTTGCACAGGTTTTGAGAAATCTCCCCCAATGTTGTGCGTTGTGGGAAGGCTGGTGGCATTGGGGGAGATTTATCAAAACCTGTGCAAAGGAAAAGTTGCCCAGTTGCCCATAGCAACCAATCAGATCGCTTCTTTCATTTTTAACAAGGCCTCTGCAAAATGAAAGAAGCGATATGATTGGTTGCTATGGGCAACTGGGCAACTTCTCTGCACAGGTTTTGATAAATCTCTCCCATTGTGTTTGGAGGAGGCTGGAGTCATTTGTAGGGAAAAGGGGAGGATAATGCTGGAATAGTGCAAAGCCTAATACTAATATGTTTATGTTGCAGGTTCCATGATGTCCTGTGCTAGATGGGGAAGGGAAAAAAAGAGAATGACTCTGATTATTAGGTAAGGGTGTCCCAATTTTCACCGCACACATAGAGGACTTACAGAATTTTCTACTAACATCTTGATGCCATATACCAAAGGATGGAAGAAAAGATGACTCTTTAGTAGACCGGCGCTGCTTGATCAAATAATGGAATTTTCAGATCACGGATATAAATAAAATAAAACAAAAATAATAACACATTTCGGTGGCTTGAACCCCCTTCCTCAGATTGTCATGTATTTCTTTGGATGATAACCTGAGGAAGGGGGATTAAGCCCTGAAACGTATAATTGTTTTTGTTATTTTATTTATATGTTTCAATAAGCAAGTCCTACCTGGATTTAAACATTATCCGTGATCTGGAGATTCCATAGCAGTGCCTGGCTACTAAAGGGTTGTCTTTTCTTCCATCCTGCATTGCATTTGAACAGGATGGGTTGCCCCTATCCTGTACCTTCTGGGCTGAGCAGCTTTTTCCCTCAGCATATGATACGCACCACTAGGGGAGATAGGCACCTTTTCTGCCTAGAAAAGGTGTCCTACACAATAGTAGGCTGATGGCTGATCAGTGTTGATAACTCCTCTGTCTTATTCTCCTTTATCTGACCCAGCATTAGACACAGGAGGAGACACATGGATTGGAGATCTATAGCTTTCAGTAGTGGGATTGTGAATTAGTTATATACAATGAAGAACTTACCGGTAAATGTCTCGAGCCATTCCAAAGTCACCTATTTTGGCCACACGTCCAGTGCCGGAGAAGGTCAGAAGACAATTTCTGGCGGCAATATCCCTGGTGGGAAAATGTTCTTATGTGGATAAACAAATCTCTTGTACTTGGTTCTTGCATATTCCTTACATTTCGAACAATATATGTTAATAGCCTCCTATGGGCAAAAGGGACAATCTACTAAGGTCTCCCCAAAATGTAGGGGTCTCAATCATCACTGTGTTGTATGTACCACCACAAACAATATGCTGAAAGCAGCGCTGATACCTTCACTCAAAAGTCCATTTTAACCTTCCAGATACTCCAAGGCTTCTCATTGTCTTAAAGGGGTACTCCACTGGTCAGCGTTAGGAACATTTAGTTCCGAACGCTGCACTTGTGCTGCGGGGGGGTCGGCCACACCCCCTCGTGAAGTCACGCCCCACCTCCTCAATGCAAGTCTATGGGAGGGGGCGTGGCTGCCGCCACGCCCCCTCCCATAGACTTGCATTGAGGAGGCGGGGCGTGACTTCACGAGGGGGGTGGCCGACCAACCCTCCCCCCGAAGCACAAGCACAGCGTCCAGAAGTGAATGTTATGAACGCTGGCCAGTGGAGTACCTCTTTAAAACAACACATTTAGTGGAATATTCTCCCCTCAGGTTACAGACCCCGACTGATCAGTAGCACATGCCGAGAGAAGTGCACACTAAGCACTCTACGCTCTGTGTCATGTGACCAAGACAGACTAATAATGCATGTTTATGGGGCTCCTGCTCACATAGACGCAGAGCGCACTTCTCTCCTTGTTTGTTGTACCGATCCTTCTGTGTCTGAACCCTCCCGACCAGATAAAACATTTCCCATGTCCTTAGGCGATGTGAAATTTTTTTCCTAATGTCATATACACTATTAATGGAGTATTCCAGAGGGAAAATTTTTATTTTAAATCAATTAGTGGCCAAAAGTTATAAATAATTTCTCTGAAAAATGTTTAACCCTTCCAGTTTTTATCAGCTGCTGTATGCTCCAGAGAAAGTTGTGTAGTTCTTTCCAGTCTAACCACTGTGCTCTTTACTGCCACCTTTGTGCATGTCAGGAACTGTCCAGAGTAGGAGCAAATCCCCATAGCAAACCTCTGCTGCTCCGGACAGTTCCTGAGAGCACTGTGGTCAGACTGAAAAGAACTACACAACTTCCTCTGGAGCATACAGCAGCTGATAAGTACTGGAAGGCTTAATATTCTTGAATAGAAGAGATTTACAAATATGTATGACTTGATTTGAAAACATTTAACCCCTTTAAAGGGGTTCCCAGCTTGAAAACATTTTTTTTTTACATTAACTGATGCCAGAAAGTTGAACAGATTTGTAAATTACTTCTATTTAAAAATCTTAATACTTCCAGGACTTATCAGCTGCTGTATGCTCCAGAGGAAGTTGTGTAGTTCATTCTAGTCTGACCACAGTGCTCTCTGCTAAAACCTCTATCCATGTCAGGAACTGTCTAGAGCAGGATAGTTTGCTATGGGGATTTGCTGCTACTCTGAACAGTTCCTAAAATGGACAGAGGTGTCAGCAGAGAGCACTGTGGTCAGACAGAAAGGAAATTCAAAAAGAAAAGAAGCCTATAAGAAGCCTATAAGTACTGGAAGGATTAAGATTTTTAAATAGGAGCAGTTCACAAATCTGTTTAACATTCTGGCACCAGTAGATTTAAAAAAAGCGGAGTTCCCTTTTAAGGAACAAATGATAATACCCTCTAGTTCTGTGCACTCCCTACCTGTGAATGAAATGGTTGTCCTCTAGGTATTTGCATCCACAGGCAATATCTCTGGCCATATTCAGCAGGTCTGTCATTGTTAAAGATGTTAGTTGGTTCTAAGAGACAAAAATGGATGAAATCACAAACAATTTAAAAGTTGACAGCGAGCAAATTATTATCATGGCAAAAATCGCAACATTTTTTTAAAAACATGCTTTGGTTTTCCTAAGATTATGAAAATGATGGCTAAAAATATATTTATGATTAATGGTCTATCCTCCATACAGGCCATCAATCGCTGATCTGGCTGCCTCTATGATCGGCTGGTCGGCGCATGCACTACACACTGGAAAGGGACAGAGCAGTTTGCTCTGTTCACTGCATAGTGGTCAGGCCTGGTACTGCAGCTTAGCTTCCCTTCACTTCAATGGAAACTGGGCTGCAGTAATGCATTACCACACTACATAGTAAACATAGAAAAACTGCTTATGGCCTTTTTCACTGTTTAGTGCAGGCGCCAAACATCTGATTGGAAGGGGTGCTGGGTGTCACCACCCCACTGATCTGCGATTGATGGCCTATACTGAGAATGGAAAACGCCTTTAAATGGGCACTAATCACTTAAAAAAAAAAAGACACTTTTTACATCATAGAGCAGTGTTTCCCAACTGGGTGCCTCCAGCTGTTCAATACTACAACTCTCAGCATGCCTGGACAGCCAACAGCTGTCCGGGCATGCTGGGAGTTGTAGTTTTGCAACAGCTGGAGGCCCCCTGGTTGGCAAACACTGTCATAGAGATCTATCAAAAGTTTTAATTAATCGGGGTCAGATCCCGACTGATTGCTAGAATAAGCCAGTGATTTCTTTCCCAGCTCTGTGTCACATGACCCATACCAGCTCCCAATGTAAGTCTATGGGACTGTCTTGGTGTCGCGCACAAGAGAGGGGGAGGAGAAGTGCTTAGCTGCACGCTTTTATACCACCCCAACCGATCAAAACTTTTCACCTGTCTCTACAACATGTCGAAAGCTTTTTAAAGTGACAGGTACTCTAAGTAAATACATTCTTCCCGCTGTTGTCATAGATTGCGAACAGATTCTGCTTCATCCTGATCGCTGCCAATATGGAAGCCATTTCTTCATAGGTAATAATTTTCTACCCTAGTTATCCATGTCCATACTTCATGGATATGGACATGACATAAGCAGTCATATTCACAACATTTCTAGCAAGGCGACGACTCTGCTCAAAAGGCTATGGGGAAGATTTATCAAAACCTGAGTAGAGGAAGAGTGGTGCAATTGCCAATAGCAACAATCAGAAAAGTGAAAGAAGCGATCTGATTGGTTGCTATGGGCAACTGCACCACTTTTCCTCTACACAGGTTTTGATAAATCTCCCCCAATATCCCTGAATGGACAAAAGACATTGTCGGAGTAATCTCACCACCAGTGGCCGGTTTTGCCGGAGAAAAGTTTTCATGTCCCCACCAGACATTAGCTCCAGCAGGATGAAGCGGGGCAGGGTCTGCAGACTTACTCCAATACAGCGCACGATATTCTGGTGACTGAATTTACTGTGTAAAAGAAAAAACAAAAGAAAACATTGTTTTAGAATAAAAAAACTGCATTCAAACTATAATTTCTACTATCAGCTGAGGAATGCATATTTTAAACACTAGATGGCGCTCAATATCCAGTCTAAATTAGTGCTGGATTTGTATCGGCACAGATTTGCTGCTTGATCTAATACAGTCCTTTGCCGCACAATGAGCTGTAATCTCAGTGTAGGTAACATATTGCCTAATACAGTGATCCTTCAACTTACAATGGCCTCAGAATACAATAGTTTCTACATACAATGGTCTTTTCTGGACCTTTGTAACTTGAAACCAAACTCAACATACAATGCTACGGACAGTCCAAATCTGTGAAACGTGTCAATGGCCGGAAGAAATGACCAATCAGAATGGACATTCACTGGTAAAACCCCTGTATTACTGAAGTGTATGCACTGACTGGTGTCTGGTAGCGCCCTCTACAGTACAGAGAGGTATTACATGTTCTGTACTCTTTACCTGTACCAGGGTTAGCTGCTCCTTTGGACACCAGGTGAGGGCGGCTCCATTACTTTTTTAGGACACTGTGTTCTGTACAGGATCCTGAAGAAGCTCCTGTCCTCTACATAGACAGTGATTACAGCTCCCAGCTTTTATGTGTAAGGATTTATTTTTCTGCTTATTTTTCTTTAATCCTCACTTTTTCCTATTTTTGGATGACATTTTGAGGCTTTAGAACCAATTACCATGTTTCCATAGAGTTCTGGTCTCAACATACAATGGTTTCACCATACAATGGTCATCCTGGAACCGATTAATATTGTAACTTAAAGGGGTATTCCAGAAAAAAACTTTTTTTTATATATCAACTGGCTCCAGAAAGTTAAACAGATTTGTAAATGACTTCTATTAAAAAATCTTAATAATTTCAGCACTTATGAGCTTCTGAAGTTAAGGTTGTTCTTTTCTGTCTAAGTGCTCTCTGATGACACGTGTCTCGGGAACCGTCCAGTTTAGAAGAGGTTTGCTATGGGGATTTGCTTCTAAACTGGGCGGTTCCCGAGACACATGTCATCAGAGAGCACTTAGACAGAAAAGAAGAACCTTAACTTCAGAAGCTCATAAGTACTGAAAGGATTAAGATTTTTTAATAGAAGTAATTTACAAATCTGTTTAACTTTCTGGAGCCAGTTGATATATAAGAAAAAGTTTTTTCCTGGATAACCCCTTTAAGGGACCACAGTATCTGCCCCATCTCAGCCCTATTAAAGCTCTTTCTGTCATGTTACGGCTGATTACGTAAATTGCTTTCTCTCTAAGAAAAGCAGGATAACCAAATAAAGCAAATCACACATCCTGTCCACCAGGAAGACTGCGACATCCATAATTCAATATCACTTTGGGTTAGCAGACATGTTGTTACCTGATTATAAGGGCCTCCATAAGAAAGTCCATTTCATCCTGCTCCGAGCAGATTTCTGGTAGAGTCTAGAAAAAAGAAAAAGGTAACAAGAGGCATTAACTAAAACATGTCCACCTGTAAACATCTGCAAATGTCCAATGTAGACCATGGATTCGCCGCATTTCTTATGGGACTATTGCCAGGTGAACATGCTATTTGTGCCGTCTGCGCCAAAGTCCACAAGGGACATTTATTATTGTGTGTCTTTAGAAAGCGTGCTTTGAAGTCATATATTTTTGCTTTGGTTTTGCTTACGTGTGACATATTTATTATAATATCACATATTATGTAGTAAATTTATATTATATATATATATATATATATATATACATATATATACACAGTGACCCCCCCGACCTACGATGGCCCCAACATACGATCATTTCAACATACAATGGCCTCTCAGAGGCAGCATCAACATACTATGCTTTTGTATGTCGGGTCCATTGCATAAACGGCTATCCTGCAGCACAGACTGCTTCAGCTGCCACCGGATAGCCGTTTACGGTGCCCCGTGTGGTCCGCTGACGATCACTTACCTGTCCTCGGGGCTCCGTAGCGTACTCCTCGGGATCCCCTGCATCGTCGGCGTTCTCCATCGTCGTCATCACGTCGACGCGCATGCCTTCCAGTCATCCAATAGGAGCGGCGTGCGTAGTGACGTGATGACGGCGACGGAGAACGACATTCCCAGGCAGCAGAGACCTTCCTGGAGCGTCGGGAACACCACTGGATGCGGCGACAGCGATGGAGGGCAACATCCAGGGCAGCGGTGATGGTCCGGAGCGGCGGGGACACGTGAGTATAACCTCCAATACCTGTGGTCTGGTGCGCAAAAACGGCTTTTAGCCTCTGAGCGCCCTCATCTACACGTCTCCCAGCATAACGGATAATCCGGAATACTAAGAATCCCAAGATCGGTGAGTGCAAGTGTATTTTCTTCAGCAATATTAATATATATATATATATATATATATATATATATATATATATATATATGTTAACTCCAAAACGCCACTTTGTATGGTTCCTCCTCTGCAACTTTTCTGCAACTTTTCTATTGCGCAAAAAAATAGCAACTATTTTAAAATGCTGTCCGCAGCCAGTTTTGTAAGCCAGGTCTGGGCTGGTGTAGATTTGTGACAAAATGAGGGCTTTTTGCGACTTTTTAAAGAAGAGTCGCACTTCATAATTCAGCAACTACTGCAAAGTGAAAAACCAAGGGGGAGATTTATCAAAACCTGTGCAGAGGAAGAGTGGTGCAGTTGCCCATAGCAACCAATCAGATTGCTTCTTTCATTTTCCACAGGCCTCTTTAGAGGCCTGTGGAAAATGAAAGAAACGATCTGATTGGTTGCTATGGGCAACTGCACCACTCTTCCTCTGCACAGGTTTTGATAAATCTCCCCCCAAGAGCCTGTACTAAAGCCATTTTAGTCAAAATCCTTTTTAGCAAAAAGTAGCACAAATTTTGCGCCAAAAGGCTCTAAACCTGTTGATAAATTCCCCCCCATGTTTGTTGAGCAAAGTAGGTGTGACAGCCTCCCATAGACTTGCATTGAGGGGGTGTGGCGTGACATCACGACCCCCGCAACACGTACCCAGCGTTCGAAACAAAATGTTCCAAATCCTGGGGCAGTGGAATACCCCTTTAAAGAGTTACTGTCATTAAAATTTTATTTAGAAATATTGCACAGATATGTAAAAAAAAACTTAAAGGGGTACTCTAAAGGGAATTTTTTTCCTATCAACTGATGCCAGAAAGTTATACAGATTTGTAAATTACTTCTATTTAATAATCCTTCCAGTACTTATCAGCTGCTGTATGCTCGAGAGGAAGTTGTGTTGTTCTTTCCAGTCTGACCACAGCGCTCTCTGCTGACACCTCTGTCCGTGTCAGGAACTGTCCAAAGCAGAAGAAAATCCCCATAGCAAACCTCTCCTGCTCTGGACAGTTCCTGACACAGACATAGGTGGCAGCAGTGTGACATGTCGAAGGTTAATTTTAATGACAGTAACGCCTTAAGGAGAAAAAACAAACTAAAATTCTTGGAAAGTTATAAAATGCATACAAGGTAAATATATTCTCCAATTTTAGCTTTTTTACAATGTAAAGCAGTTGTTTGTCTCACAATTCACAAGTAAGATTGTCCCGTCCCCCCAATTGTCCTATAAACCATTTTCCTTCTCTAAATAAATACAGTAAAAAACCTTATAAAGACACATGCAACATATCTCTATGCACCAGCTATTCAGCAGGGAGGTGTTTCCCAACCAGAGTGCCTCCAGCTGTTGCAAAACTACAACTCCCAGCATGCCCGGACAGCCTTCGGCTGTCCGGGCATGCTGGGAGTTGTAGTTTTGCAACAGCTGGAGGCACCCTGGTTGGGCTGTCCGAGCAAGCTGTGAGTTGTAGTTTTGCAACAGCTGGAGGCACCCTGGTTGGGCTGTCCGAGCAAGCTGGGAGTTGTAGTTTTGCAACAGCTGGAGGCACCCTGGTTGGGCTGTCCGAGCAAGCTGGGAGTTGTAGTTTTGCAACAGCTGGAGGCACCCTGGTTGGTTAAAAAAAATGAAGCAGGGTAATGCACTGTGAATGTGTGAACTGTGACACAAACAGCTGCAAAACATTGTAGAATAGCTAAAATTGGAGAATATATGAGGATTGTATGTGTTTTATGACCACATAATGATTTTTTTTTACTGTGTTTCATAAAAGAGATATGTTTTTAAAGGGTTTACTCAGTCGACACATCGGTCACCTAAACCATAGGTGAGCTACTCACTTTTTGTTTTGTTTAGGGTTTCTGAAAACAATGTTTTGGAGTGAACCAGGGGCCTAACTTACCCCCGTAACAGCCATAGTGCTTTTAACTGTGTCTCTGTCCTGAGGACACACCTCCAGCTCACAGAACAGGCTGATTGACAAGCGGGGAACCTGCACAGAGCCCTGCTTTTCCTGATGTCACTTCCTGTGTTTGTCTCGGTACAAAGACACACAGGCAATAGCTGCAGGGACAAGACAGTGTTCACATCAGTGGAGGGACTTCAGGTGACTTATCCGGCCAATGGGATCTCTCTAAATTCCTCCCGTATATAGTGAGGTCAGGGTTCAGCTCTCTCTCTTGAGCTCTAGCTCTTATTGTCTGCTGAAGTACAGTTTGGTGAAAAGTGAAATCTGTCTGTGAGGTGGATCTGAAACGAGGCCCGAGTCCTAATCCAGCAACCACGCATCTACTACAAGTCAGCCCCACTACCCAGGTGAAAGTCAAAGCCTTGCGGTAAGCCTACAGTCTTGGGGATATAAAACAAGTCAAATCCAGCAAGTTAGTCAAGTCCAAATCCCTAAAGTATAGCGTGGGCTGTATACAAGTCAAGTCAGTCATATACAGCACAATCAATTGTGGTAGCCTGGGGTTGTAGGGTATATGAGGTGTAGCTGTGCAGTAACTAAAGGGTGCTTGTTTAACCCTTATCACTCGTGACGCCAGGGTGAGGGCTCCTCTGTATATGCTTGTCCTATCGCCACCCGTCCCAAGAACGATAGGGAGGTATAATAAATGATTGTCCACAACCGGAGGTTTTCAGAAAACTGTTTGAACTTTTACTGCGACTTTTATGCAACATTAAAACGGAACAGTCTTTGTACAAGAGTCTATTACGATCTTGACAGTTGGTTGGGACCTCGTGAGTTCTGAGCTTAGAAAAGGAATAAGTGCTGTTCCGCTGGATTTAGGGGTTTGAGTTTAGGTCCAGCAGTCACACTAGCTTTAGCGGGGATTGATATCGTAACTCACGATTAGATTCAGGCTGAGGCTGGCAGGCTTCAGGCCTAAGCTTGTCTTTGTAAGTAACACAGAACTCCTCTCTCTCTGATTGTCCGGCACCCAAGAGAGCGATCATAGGTTGCAGTTCCCTTATATGGGCAGGGGCTGGTCTTAATCTCACTGGTCCATACCATCTGTCATTCACTTTACAAGGAATTATGGTCTAACCATGTGACCACCACGAGACCTCCAAAGGTCCTTCAACACACCTTACTAGAATTAACATTAGTCATGTGACCTAAGGTCCTGCAACACTAGATAGCTAATTAAACCTATAATTATTTATACATGTAAACATCACAGAATTACACAAGAAAGAGGCGACTAGGGGCTATCCCTCTAGGAGGATGCTACTGGAACGAAGTTACTCTGACTTTGGGGACCACCACACAAGGTACGGTATACAATACGGTACCGGGACACTACACAATTATAAGTCCCAGCAAACCGATAGGCTTCCCTAAGTTCACCCTGCAACTCCTTCACACTAATCTGAGCTGTAACGGATTGTACCATCTTTCCAACCTCGGTGAAGCAAGCCAGTTAACCATAACCTTGCGTTAGAGTGATTATTTGCCTTGTGCCTGGCACAGGTGAAGCTGGCATATCTTGCATGGTGTATAGGTCAACCACACCCTGGCGTCACAATAAGGTTAATTACACATTATTCTGTTTGACACCACAATAGTGTTTTGGAGTGTACCATGGGTTTAACTACCACCATAGCAGCTGTAGTGGTTGCTACTAAGCTAGTTGTTTCAGGGGTGCTTGGGCTACAGTAGGCACAATATCCAGTGATTGGGAAAGTCCAGTTTTAAAGGCTTAGTCACACTACAGAATCTCTGCCCAGACATATTCCAGGTGGAGATTCTGTCTGGAGTAGGTATTGGCAAAACAAGCTGCCGCTAAGACCACTTGTAAATGGGATGTCTCCATAGATGGCAATGCATTTCCGAGTGCATTCCGTCGAAAGAATAAACATGTTTATTCATATGCCACGGAAATTCCATAGTGTGAATGGTGCAGCAGAATCACACTGACATCAATGGGAGATTGCTGCACCTATTTTCAAAATAGAATTACGCTTAGAAAATATGGAGCGTGAATGAGCCCTAACTGTTTCTGTGTCCTGAGGACATGCTCCCGGGTCACACAGAAGGCAACAAGTCGGTAGCATGCACAGAGCCCTGCTTGTCCTCAGTGTACAGAGCCCTGCTTGTCCTCAGTGTACAGAGCCCTGCTTGTCCTCAGTGTACAGAGCCCTGCTTGTCCTCAGTGTACAGAGCCCTGCTTGTCCTCAGTATACAGAGCCCTGCTTGTCCTCAGTATACAGAGCCCTGCTTGTCCTCAGTGTACAGAGCCCTGCTTGTCCTCAGTGTACAGAGCCCTGCTTGTCCTCAGTGTACAGAGCCCTGCTTGTCCTCAGTGTACAGAGCCCTGCTTGTCCTCAGTGTACAGAGCCCTGCTTGTCCTCAGTGTACAGAGCCCTGCTTGTCCTCAGTGTACAGAGCCCTGCTTGTCCTCAGTGTACAGAGCCCTGCTTGTCCTCAGTGTACAGAGCCCTGCTTGTCCTCAGTGTACAGATCCCTGCTTGTCCTCAGTGTACAGAGCCCCGCTTGTCCTCAGTGTACAGAGCCCTGCTTGTCCTCAGTGTACAGAGCCCCGCTTGTCCTCAGTGCACAGAGCCCCGCTTGTCCTCAGTGTACGGAGCCCCGCTTGTCCTCAGTGCTTAGAGTCCCACTTGTCCTCAGTGTACAGAGCCCCGCTTGTCCTCAGTGTACAGAGCCCTACTTGTCCTCAGTGCACAGAGTCCTGCTTGTCCTCAGTGTACAGATCCCTGCTTGTCCTCAGTGTACAGAGCCCCGCTTGTCCTCAGTGTACAGAGCCCCGCTTGTCCTCAGTGTACAGAACCCCGCTTGTCCTCAGTGTACAGAGCCCCGCTTGTCCTCAGTGAACAGAACCCTGCTTGTCCTCAGTGCACAGAACCCTGTTGTCCTCAGTGAACAGAGCCCTGCTTGTCTCGCCCACACTTCCTGTATTTTGTCTCAACACAGAGACAGTGTTCACGAGTCACGACAGTGGAGGGACCTCTAGTGGTAAGAAGTATAGAGTATTTTTTCACCATTTTTTACTTTTCAAATACAGTATACATATTTTATAACCACTGTCTATTATATATGTACATATATTGTTATTATCTACATTATTTTAAAGTTTTTTTTGCAAATGACAGTGCCCATTTAGGTCCTTGTTGTGAGTCTTTAATGTGTTTTGAGAAAACTGTTGCTGTTGCTGTTGGCGAGTGGGCTTGTACTTTTTGATCAAAAATGTATACTAACAACCTGTTAGTTTTTGATATTATGCTGAGAAGCAATCAGATCATTATACAAGATTGTAGATGTGCACCATGTCTGTTTTCTACCCGAATTCACACTAAATTAACTATGTATCTGCATTTAGAGTCCATTTGCACAAGTTGTATTAGATAAATTCAACAGAACAAATGAATATTAAGAGCTTTAGCGCTACTGTGCAGGGGTTGTGTAGGTGAAAGTAATTGAAGGTGAAGGTAATTTCGGCAAACATCTAGGCATGAGTAAGAACCTATAGTGGGCGGTTCAGAATACATTGTTATTCATGTTGTTTTTAATGTTTCTACAGTCATGGCCGTTAATGTTGGCACCCCTGAAATTTTTCAAGAAAATGAAGTATTTCTCAGAGAAAAGGATTGCAGTAAGGATTTGCAGATTGTTTTGCTATACACATGTTTATTCCCGTTGTGTGTATTGGAGCTAAATCAAAAAAGGGAGGAAAAAAAGCAAATTGGACATAATGTCACCAAACTCCAAAAATGGGCTGGACAAAATTATTGGAACCCTTAACTTCATATTTGGTTGCGCACCCTTAAGAAAAAATAACTGAAATCATTGGCTTCCTATAACTAACATCTGCCCCTTGGGTTATAACATCTACCCTGCACCTCACATCCTGACGCCACAGAAGCAAATACCAGCTCCTCCTATATTTGTGGGCAAAAATTGGCATTATTGGGGTCCCTCTTGTCCATGTACACTACTGGGGTCCCTCTTGTCCATGTACTACTGGTTAGGCCAAAAACATCTTGGGGGAGATTTATCAAAACCTGTGCAGAGAAAGAGTGGTGCAGTTGCCCATAGCAACCAATCAGATCGCTTCTTTCATTTTCCACAGGCCTCTAAAGAGGCCTGTGGAAAATGAAAGAAGCAATCTGATTGGTTGCTATGGGCAACTGCACCATTCTTCCCCTGCACAGATTTTGATAAATCTCCCTCCTTGACATTGAAAGCGGATAAAACTCTGCAATATAAATTACCATGACATTTTAGGTGGGTGGATGGAAATCACGCTTCCTACATTATACAGAACACCCATCCTAACCCAATTTGCTCTTGAGCAAAACCATATCCTTGTTCTGCCAGTAGGAAACAAGCTTTGATGTTCATGACTGAATCGGTCTTGTTTATCTGCAGAATAGAAGCTGCAGTCAGACTGTCCAGTTAAGTGACCGTTTGTATAATGGGGTTATTTGTTCTATACAGGCCAAATAAGCGTCACATGGAAATAGTCTGGGGACCGAGTGTGTGGCACATGACATGAGATGGTCACCACAATTCAAAGAAGGGCTCAGCCTGGTTCAATGGTTCTTCTACCAAAAGCCAATGAAACTAAAAAAGCTGTACATTCTTCATAATATATGTGTTTATATATATATATATATATATATATATATATATATATATATATATAAATCAACATAAAATACTGTGAAACAATATAAAAATACTCTGTACTGTACATAGATTTCACACTGGTGAAGTATAGGTTATAATCGATTTCCAAAATGATCTCGGTAGAACGTGCAAACCCCTTTGACACTGTATAAGACACAGTTTTGATTACCTTTTGCTGAAAACCTTGAGTGCTCTATAAAGCCTTTCTATTCTATTAAACTACAAAACTCACAATCCTGCCAAAATGATCATGACCACAGTTCTCCACATATCCAGTCATATTGGTCCCTTTAGGAATATTTAAAGGGGGTATTCCAGGCTTTTTAAAATTCCTATGCTGTTGGGGAGTAGGGAAAAATAGAAAAAAAAGTGATAGTTACACATACCTGTGTATTATAATTGTACAGTGGTCCCTCAACATACGATGGTAATCCGTTCCAAATGAACCATTGTTTGTTGAAACCATCGTATGTTGAGGGATCCGTGCGATGTAAAGTATAGGAAGCTGTACTCACCTGTCCCGCCGCTCTGCTCCCCCGGGATCCTCGCTCTCCGTCGCCGTCATCACGTCACTACACACTACGCACGCACGCCACCCCTATTGGATGAGGGGACGGCGTGCGCGCGACGTGAAGACGACGAAGGAGACCACGTTTTTGCCTGCGGTCGGGAAACCGCATACGGCCGAAAACGAAGCCGACCGGAGGCTGCGGTTCACTCCGGTCAGCTCATAGACATACATTAAATTCGGTTCCCGAATACGGCTGAGTGCGGGCGCCGTGATTAAGCCCCGCCCCCCTCCTCCCAACCCTATACGGGAGCCGTATTTAACAAAACGTGGTGTGAACCCAGCCTTAGCTGTATAGACTGTTCCATCTGTTACTCTAAAGCTACCGTTGTCCGTAACTTGGTGTCGGAGTCATTATTGCCTTCCCATGCCTAGCCCAGGATCCAGCGGTATACCTTCGGGTGGTAATGAGGATAAACCACGCCCTGGCGGCACGAATACAAGGGGTTAATGCCATCTGCCCCTAGAGTAAATCCATCTGCCCTGCATCACACCCTCTACCACAATACACAGCACTGTGATACCTTTTTTCAGATTAAATGTTTAATTAATCAGCTCTGGTCTTTGATCTCTAAATATATGAGCTCACCTTTCTGAAGGAAACTCTGGCGAAACACGTTTATCAAAGGGTTATTTTGTGACTTGCTGGGACTAGTAGTGGATACCCAGAGGTCTGGTGGCTTTAACCCTTGCACCATCACACTCTCTCTAACATCTTGGCTGGACCAATAGGGTGTGATCGTGACAACGGTGCCTAATGTAAGAATAGTGCTTATTAGATTTTCCCGTGTCCTGCACGGATTTTATTCTGAAACAAAAGGAGTGATGTGTCCGCCTGTTACCACTTGACTCTAGAGAGGAGTGAACTTACAGTAAATTCGATTCGTCACGAACTTCTCAGCTCAGCGGTTGCTGACTTTTCCTGCATAAATTAGTTCAGCTTTCCGGTGCTCCTGTGGGCTGGAAAAGGTGGATACAGTCCTAGGAAAGAGTCTCTTAGGACTGTATCCACCTTTTCCAGCCCACCGGAGCACCGGAAAGCTGAACTAATTTATGCAGGAAAAGTCAGCAACCGCCGAGCCGAGAAGTTCGTGACGAATCGAATTTACTGTAAGTTCGCTCATCTCTACTTGACTCTGCTCGGAGAGCGACATGTGCAGTGTACAGGTTCACAGAAAGTCCACGAATCCATACACCACATGCACTGCTTTCTGAATGATGATGAGCAGACATTAATGGGTGTTCAGTTGAGCGTTGTTGCCTGTTTATTTTAGCAATCGGTGGTATCTCAGCACCCCGACTGATCATAACTTCTGACATGATGCTATTACATATCAGAAGTTTTTAGGTATCCTTTCAGATGGAGTGCTCTGGCTAGCCAGTGAGAGGAGTCTGCCACCGGGAGACTTGCCATGGCAGTGATGTGGACATCAAACAAAGTTATTCTAAGTCATGCAGGTTACATGGTCTAAACCCAAGGGAACATTACATTCCTCTCCTTTCCTATGCCAGCAGTTCTGAGGACTCATAAAGTTTAATGGAATCCATGTGTAGGCCCTGGTGTTATAATATGGTGATCTATCTGGTGATGGTTGTTTATCAGTAAATAGCACGTGTATTGTAAACTTATTTAATAAAAAAAAAAATAAATATATATATATATATATATATATATATATATGTAGGGGAATATGCAAATCAGCTCATTACATCACCTTCTCAGGCGATGTTCCCTGGTATCAGCTTAGCTCCAGTTACGGAATATAAAAAGCTAATCGGGATTAATGCCAAACCAGAACTCTCTCTCCAGAAGGAAAGAGCACCCATCTGCAGACAGTGCTTAGTGGCCCTTGAAAGCTCCGTCACACCAGGAGTGGTGAACTCGGCCTGAGTTAAATACTCAACCCGTTTATATATATATATATATATATATATATATATATATATATATATATTAATTAAAAAATGCAATGATATATACTAACCTTAATAGCTACTTGTAGAGGATTGGGGTCACCAGAAATGCCAACCACTAGTCCTTCATAAACTTCACCAAAGGCACCATGACCAAGAGCTCTAGTGAAAAGAATAGGCAGGTGTTACAGAGACATTTATGGCATTATAGCAGTGTTTACCAACCAGGGTGCCTCCAGGTGTTGCAAAACTACAACTCCCAGCATGCCCGGACAGCCAACGGCTGTCCGGGCATGCTGGGAGTTGTAGTTTTGTATTATAGTTCCAGGCATATCTTTTTATTTTATTTTAATAGCCCTTTCCAATGCTGAGATATAATCTGTTTTGTCATTATGTAAATGAGGCTCAAGTGCCCAGGGGGCGTTCCCCAGCACGGCAAGAGCCCTGGTAAGTCCAGATTGCTATTTATCATTTCCCCCATGGCCTGCTTACATCCACCTACCCTGTTTGACTGATAACTAGATAAAGAGGAGATGGGTTGGACTTACCTGGGCTCTTGCAATGCTGGGGAACGCCCCCTGGGCACTTAAGCCTAATTTACATAATAACAAAAAGGCTAATGGCAAAAAGGCAAATGGGCCCATTTACACCTCTGTTTTCCTGCTAACAGTTCAGCTTCAAGTTCTGTCTCTTGTATATTTGGGCTTACAAATCATAGAAAGAAGGCAGACTAGACAAAACCAAATGCCAAAACGATATACATTTTTATTAGTACGTAGAACAAAAAATCGCATAAAATACATTAAAACACAAGACACGGCAGGAAAAAGTCTTGCAGTGGAATGGCGAGGAAGGAATGGTGCTGAGTAGAGATGAGCGAACTTACAGTACATTCAATTCGTCACAAACTTCTCAGCTCGGCAGTTGATGCCTTTTCCTGCATAAATTAGTTCAGCTTTCCGATGCTCCGGTGGGCTGGAAAAGGTGGATACAGTCCTAGGAGACTCTTTCCTAGGACTGTATCCACCTTTTCCAGCCCACCGGAGCACCGGAAAGCTGAACTAATTTATGCAGGAAAAGTCATCAACCGCCGAGCTGAGAAGTTCGTGACGAATCGAATTTACTGTAAGTTCGCTCATCTCTAGTGCTGAGCAACACAATGTTCTTTACTCAAAAAATATAAATATTTTATATATATATATATACATATATATATATATATATGTATATATATATATATGTATATATATATATGTATATATATATATATATATATGTATATATATATATATATGTATATATATATATATATATATATATATATTATTATTTTTTTTTTTTTTTGAGCGAAAACATTGTGTTGCTCAGCACCATTCCTTCCTCGCCATTCCCCTGCAGGACTTTTTTCTTGCCGTATCTTGTGTTTTTATGTATTTGATGCGATTTTTGTTATATATACTAATAAAGATTGATATCATTTTTGGATTTGGTTTTGTCTAGTCTACCTTCTTTCTATAGGATTTGCATTCATATGTGTCTTGGGTAGCATACCACGTAGGTGCTGATATTTTTGTAGGATTTATATTTGGGCTTAATACACTTCTGAACATTACAGCTTTAATGTAACCCTTTCCCTCCTGAACTAGGTACGTACGACTGATTTATGGGTAATTGCCTCATTGTCGCAGCCCTGTAGTACCTGAGCAAGGTGATATTCTTCCGGGGAACTTCCTTTAATTCACTTAAACCAGCTCCCTTCCCAGCAAAGCAGTAGTTAGGGTTGTAGTCAGTCATGATAATGGAACTGCGGATTTTACTTAGTTTATACTCTGTGCTTTGTAGTCGCACCCGGGCTCCTTCTAGCTGCTTCTTCTTCCGGTGGTAAACTGAGACACAATAGGTAAATAGAAGACAATAAAGATATCAGTTAAAAATATTGCACAAGTGCGTGAAAATAATAACTAAATAGGAAAATAAATCCATGTGGATGACACCATCCTGCACTATGCACTGTATACTATAATGATTAGCTGTTACCCACTAAATATAAAAGCATATTAATAATAATTATTATTTTTTTTTAATAAGAAGTGTGTGTGTCATCCAGCATTAAAGTGTCCTAGAAGAAGAGGATATTGGTTAGAGAGGAAATTTTAAAACCAACCACTGCCGTATCCCTACTGGGTTCACATACCGTATTTTTCGCCGTATAAGACGCACTTTTTCTTCCCCAAAACTGGGGGGGAAAAGTCGGTGCGTCTTATATGGCGAATACACCCCTATCGCGGCGGTCCCTGCGGCCATCAACGGCCGGGACCCGCGGCTAATACAGGACATCACCGATCGCGGTGATGCCCTGTATTAACCCTTCAGACGCGGCGATCAAAGCTGACCGCCGCGTCTGAAGGGAAAGTGACACTAACCCGGCTGTTCAGTCGGGTTGTTCGTGACCGATACGATTTCACCGTGGCGGTCCCGAACAACCCGACTGAATAGCTGGGTTAGTGCTTACAGGACACCGGGAGGGACCTTACCTGCCTCCTCGGTGTCTTCTCCGTTCAGGGATCCCCTGTATGGCCGGCGCTCTCCTTCCTCGTCATCACGTCGTCGCGTACGTGCGTCGGCGTGCGTAACGACGTGATGGCGGCGACGGAGAGCGAGGATACCCGGCCGGCAGCAGAGACGTTCCGGAGCGACGGGGACAAGGCGACAGCGATGGAGCGACATCCAGGGCAGGGGTGACGGGTCCGGAGCGGCGGGGACACGTGAGTATTACCTCCTATGCAGTGGTCTTCAATCTGCGGACCTCCAGATGTTGCAAAACTACAACTCCCAGCATGCCCGGACAGCCGTTGGCTGTCCGGGCATGCTGGGAGTTGTAGTTTTGCAACATCTGGAGGTCCGCAGGCTGAAGACCACTATTGGGTTCAAAATCTTTATTTTTTTAGATTTTGCACCTATAAATTGGGTGCGTCTTATACGCCGGTGCGTCCTATAGGGCGAAAAATACGGTATATCAGGCGATAACTGATTCCATTAATTTACGTTCCCCTGTCTGCCGTCCAGAAACAATGGACGCCGGATGACATACAACTGATGACAACTTGTCACCAATTGTGGCATCAGTTGCGTAGAGATCTAGGCTGTCCGGGCATGCTGGGAGTTGTAGTTTTGCAACATCTGGAGGTCCGCAGGTTGAAGACCACTGGTCTGTACTAAGGTTATGTCCTAACTCGCTATGGCGAGATCGCGCCATTAATGGTAGATTACTAAAAATAAAACATCTTGAACCTTTTTGAGTTCTGCAATTGCAAAAGTATTAGTAAAGTAATGTAAGCAAATGTATCTACTTATTTGCTTTATTGACAAAATTGTAAAGTACTGCAGAATCTGTTGGCGTTATACATATACATATATATATATATACATATTATTTTATTATTGTTAATATAATTGTTATTATTATTATTATTAATAATAATAACTTTGTAAAAATGTCCTGTGTCTGCAAGACAAGCCATACAAGTCTAAATATATATATATATATATATATATATATATATATATAAATACATATTATTTTATTATTGTTAATATAATTGTTATTATTATTATTATTAATAATAATAACTTTGTAAAAATGTCCTGTGTCTGCAAGACAAGCCATACAAGTCTATGGAGGGGGAGGGAGGGAGCTCAGACCACCAGTTCTGGGAGAATCGCAAATTAAAGAAGGAGCCTGCAGAGCTGAAATCTGCTAAAAATACCATATACAAGTTATACATTGGCCAGAAACAGTGCTGCAGAATCTGCTAGTGCTATATAAATAAATATTATTATTATTATTTACGTTGTTAAAATGACCGAGACATAAAAATGCATTATTTATCACCTAGCAGTGGGATTGACTTTGAATCTGTATTTTACCAATGTGTTTATTCGGAACGATTCTGGGATTACCATACAGATTATATGTAACAGATGCACGGGTCTATTAAGCGTATCATTCCTATTTCAGTCACGCAATCTGCAAACACTGATAGAAATACTTATCACCTATTTACAATTACAATGTCCTTAATTTTTTAGCATTGATCTTGTATTGATTTTTTCAGCTCGGGGGGGGGGGGGGGGGGGGGGATACAAATGATTGATCTCTTCTCCCCCTGAGCTACATTTCAATTTGCCAATGAATAAAAGAAATGCGCAGGGATCTATACTATAAAACTTACACACAGTAAGTCAGTAGACATCAGAGAGGAATACAGAGAGTCAATACATCAAGGTCTACAGGATCAATGAGCTTAGGTTTACTGTCATGTATGGGGGTGTTTATGTGTGTGTATTGGAGGTAGCCTGAGGCGTCAGGATGAGCTCAGGGCTATCGTATGCAGAACCATTGATCTAACTTTTCAGCGCTCATTTCGATACTGCGTCTTTATGTCATTGAACAACAGAAAATCTGTAGAGTCAATACAATTCCTGCATCAGCCTTGAAGGGGTACTCCGAGGGAAAAAAAATATTTTCAAATCAACTGGTGCCAGAAAGTTAAATAGATTTGTAAATTACTTCTATTTAAAAAATCTTAATCCTTCCAGTACTTATCAGCTGCTATATGCGCCACAGGAAGTTCTTCTCTTTTTGAATTTATTTTCTGTCTGACCACAGTGCTCTCTGCTGACACCTCTGTCCATGTCAGGAACTGTCCAGAGCAGGAGAGGTTTGCTATGGGGATTTGCTCCTGGCTCTGGACAGTTCCTGACATGGACAGAGGTGTCAGCAGAGAGCACTGTGGTCAGACAGAAAAGAAATTCAAAAAGAAAAGAATTTCCTGTGGAGCATACAGAAGCTGATAAGTACTGGAAGGATTAAGATTTTTTAATAGAAGTAATTTACAAATCTGTTTAACTTTCTGGCACCAGTTGATTTAAAAAAATAGTTTTCCTTTCGCAGTACCCCTTTAATTCTTCCAGTACTTATCAGCTGCTGTATGCTCTAGAAGAAGTTTGTGTAGTTCTTTCCAGACTGACCAAAGTACTCTCTGCTGACACCTCTGTCGGTGTCCAGAACTGTCCAGAGCAGGAGAGGTTTGCTATGGGGATTTACATCAGTTCCTGACATGAACAGAGGTGGCAGCAGAGAGCACTGCGGTCAGACTGGGAAGAACTACACAACTTCTTCTGGAGCACCCAACAGCTGATAAGTACTGGAAGGATTAAGATTTTTTAATAGAAGTAATTTACAAATCTGTTTAACTTTCTGGCACCAGTTGATTTAAAAAAAAAAATAGTTTTCCTTTCGCAGTACCCCTTTCATTCTTCCAGTACTTATCAGCTGCTGTATGCTCCAGAGGAAGTTGTGTAGTTCTTTCCAGACTGACCAAAGTGCTCTCTGCTGACACCTATGTTGGTGTCCAGAACTGTTCAGAGCAGGAGAGGTTTGCTATGGGGATTTACATCAGTTCCTGACATGGACAGAGGTGGCAGCAGAGAGCACTGCAGTCAGACTGGGACAAACTATGCAACTTCTTCTGGAGCACCCAACAGCTGATAAGTACTGGAAGGATTAAGATTTTTTTAATAGAAGTAATATACAAATCTGTTTAACTTTCTGGCACCAGTTGATTTAAAAAAAATAGTTTTCCTTTCGCAGTACCCCTTTAATTCTTCCAGTACTTATCAGCTGCTGTATGCTCCAGAGGAAGTTGTGTTGTTCTTTCCAGACTGACCAAAGTACTCTCTGCTGACACCTCTGTCGGTGTCCAGAACTGTCCAGAGCAGGAGAGGTTTGCTATGGGGATTTACATCAGTTCCTGACATGGACAGAGGTGTCAGCAGAGAGCACTGCGGTCAGACTGGGAAGAACTACACAACTTCTTCTGGAGCACCCAACAGCTGATAAGTACTGGAAGGATTAAGATTTTTTAATAGAAGTAATTTACAAATCTGTTTAACTTTCTGGCACCAGTTGATTAAAAAAAATAGTTTTCCTTTCGCAGTACCCCTTTAATTCTTCCAGTACTTATCAGCTGCTGTATGCTCCAGAGGAAGTTGTGTTGTTCTTTCCAGACTGATCAAAGTACTCTCTGCTGACACCTCTGTCAGTGTCCAGAACTGTTCAGAGCAGGAGAGGTTTGCTATGGGGATTTACATCAGTTCCTGACATGGACAGAGGTGGCAGCAGAGAGCACTGCGGTCAGACTGGGAAGAACTACACAACTTCCTCTGGAGTATACAGCAGCTTTCAGAGTAAGCTGAAATACTTCTAAAGAAATGACTAAACTGGCAATGCAAACTTAACAAAAAATAAAAGACATTGTGACAATAGACGTACCAAATGACAGGCTTCCACAGGCAAAGATTACACCTAGAATGACTGTTGCAATAAGAACGGCTAAAATTAGTGGGAGCGAGAGCTGTCTCTCTGGAATGGGTCCTTTGGGTCCTAAAAAAAGACAAGAATTACGGTACATTTAGCCTCTATTATAGAACAGTGAGTCGTGTATTTTAATGCAAGTGGAACATTGGTGGTGAGGACTACAACAGCTTAAAACAATGGTCTCCAAACTGTGGCCCTCCAGACATTGCAAAACTACAACTCCCAGCATGCCCGGACAGCCGTTGGCTGTCCGGGCATGCTGGGAGTTGTAGTTTTGCAACATCTGAAGGGCCACAGTTTGGAGACCGCTGACTTTAAACATGGCTTCACCTACTGATATGCATCTCTTATTAGATCATTCTATTTATACGCAGGAATAACTAACTTTCCCACAACATTATTACTACAGGAGCAAGTGGTGCCCACCTATGCACTCAGCCCCTGGGGCACAAGTTCTGCCAGCTCCCCTTTATCTACACACAAGTACAGTGGTCCCTCAAGTTACAATATTAATTGGTTCCAGGACGACCATTGTATGTTGAAACCATTGTATGTTGAGACCAGAACTCTATGGAAACCTGGTAATTGGTTCTGAAGCCACCAAAATGTCATCCAAAAATAGGAAAAAGTGAGAATTAAAGAAAAATAAGTAGATAACGAATATAGATAAAGCAAATCCTTACATATAAAAGTAAGAAAGATCTGCTGGGAGCTGTAAATCACTGTCTATGTCAGTGTTTCCCAAGCAGGGAGCCTCCAGCTGTTGCAAAACTATAACTCCCAGTATGCCCGGACAGCCAAAGGCTGTCCGGGCATGCTGGGAGTTGTAGTTTTGCAACAGCTGGGGGCACCCTGGTTGGGAAACACTGGTCTATGTAGAGGACAGGAGCTTCTTAAGGGTCCTGTACAGTACATGCAATGTCCTAAAAAAGTAAAATGGAGTCACCCTCACCTGGTGTCCAAAGGAGCAGGTAAAGTGTACAGAACATGTAATGCCTCCCTGTACTGTAGGGGGCGCTACCAGACACCAGTCAGTGCATACACTTCAGTAATACAGGTGTTTTACCAGTAAATTGCCCATTCTGATTGGTCGGTTCTTCCGGCCACTGACACGTTACAATGCTACAGACAATCCAGATCTGTGCATGTTGAGTCTGGTTCCAACTTACAATGGTCCAGAAAGGACCATTGTATGTTGAAACTATTGTATGTTGAGGCCATTGTAGGTTGAGGGATCACTGTAGTCACGTAGGCCTCAGTCACAAATTCCGGCAGACATTCCACAGAAAGCAGGCGCAAGGTCTTCTCGGAAACGCACAGTCTCCATAGACGGCAATGCATTTCTGAGGGGATCCCGCAGAATGGTGGCAACTGGAATTTCCGTGGCAGATGTTTCCCCCATGCAAAATCGCATCATGTGCATGGTGCAGCAGAATCCCATTGGAAACAACGAATTTTTCTGGCGGATTCTGCTCAGAAATACCCCCAAGTGAGGGTTAAAGCCTTCAAAATGAAATGCTATGCTTATAAATATAAAAGGTGTACCTATACACGTGACATTGTCGCTGCCCAGCATGGTGCCGTGCTCGCAAAGACACACAACCCTCCGCTCAGCATCTTTCTTGCAGTTTCCAGATTTGCAGTGGCTGCAGTTCAAAAACATCTCGATCCGCACTTCCCCGTCATTCTCCATCGCTGCGAGAAGTGAAATGGAACAGTTATTGGACAAGACTAAAACTAAACAAATAAAACACTGGATAAAAAAAATGAGTGCACCCCCATTGACTTCTTTGGTTTTACATGTGGTGAGCCATGGGGTGTGAAGGTGAGGTGTATGGGGCAGATGTTATAGCCCAGGGGCAGATGTTATTAACCCCTAAATGTTTGTGATGCCAGGGCGTGATTTTCCTGATAACCACCCGAACGGTAGCACCGCTAGTCCTAGTTAGGCAGAGCAAATAAGAGTCCAAGGCCAGGCCAGGGTTAACGGTTGCTTTACTGAGGTAGACAGATGGTAACAGTCTTTACAGCTAGACCAGGATCCCAGAGAGGTGGCCAGTAACACGGGGGGGAACGCGGTCACGGCCCCTCCCATAGGCTTGAATTGTGGGGGCGGAGCGTGACGTCACACGGGGTGGGGCCGTGACGTCACAATGCTCCAGCCTCCATGATCGCCAGTACAGTAACCCCCCGACATGCGATGGCCCCGACATATGATAAAATTGACATACGATGCTTTTATATGTCGGGGCCATCGCATTAACTGCTATCCGACAGCGCAAAATGCTTAAACTGCTGTCGGATAGCAGTTTAAGCATCCCGGACAGGTTCACTTACCCCGCTGCTCCGGGTCCACTTCGCGATCCTCCGGCGTCTTCTGCATCTTCTTCGGGGTCCGGGCCTCGCTTTCCGGCGTCGTTATTACGTCACTACGCACGCCGTGCCGGCGCAGCAACGTAATAACGTCACCGGAAAGCAAGGCCCGGACACCGGAGAAGATGCACAAGACACCGGAGGATCACGAAGAAGACAGCGGGACAGCATCGGGAGCCCCTGGGACAGCATCGGGAGCGGTGAGGACCTGGTCCAGAGCGGCGGGGACAGGTGAGTACAGCTTCCTATACTTTACATTGCACGAATCCCTCAACATACGATGGATTCAACAAACGATGGGTCGTTTGGAACGAATTACCATCGTATGTTGAGGGACCACTGTAATCAGACCCAGAGCGAACACGCTCCGGGGAGTGATTGTTACGGGGTGCTGCGTGCAAGATCACGGGGGTCCCCAGCGGCGGGACCCCCGCGATCAGGCATCTTATCCCCTATACTTTGGATAGGGGATAAGATGTCTTAGCGCCGGAGTACCCCTTTAAGTAACAGCCAGGCACTGCCAGTCAACTGTCCATCATCAGAAAGTGTGATCAACTATATTAAAGCAGATAAAAAGTTTTTGGCACTTTTTCCGGTCGAGACCTAAAGAGAGTTGTGCCCATAAAACTCAGTGAACTTTGTAAAGGGTACAAATTCCTTCAAAACAATGTGAGAGACTGGTAAAGTCATACAGAAAACCATTACGTCAGAATGAAATTCATGGGGTGTACTTGGTTTTCACACATGGCCTTTCCATTGGCTACATTTTTGGTTGGATTTACTTAATTTTAAGACCTTCTAAGGACCAAGGGGGGTATTTACCAATTTTGCCTGTTGACCGTTTCTTTTTACCATTTGGTGCAAGTTGTTAGTAATTTTGGCTCAAATGTCGAAATCAACTGTTCCCAGCGCCTTTTACACAGAACTTACCGCCACAGAGGACGCGTATTTTACCCTGTAGAGCAGCCATTTCGGAGTCCCTCCTGCTGTATATCAGCAAGCGACGTGAGTTATTTTCTTTTGTGGGGTTTATAGCCACCATGTGAAACGGATTTTATTTTCAACTTGGGTAGTTTTTTTTTTTTGTTGTTACTTTAGTGCAGTGGTATTCAACCTGCGGACCTCCAGATATTGCAAAACTACAATTCCCAGCATGCCCGGACAGCCGTTGGCTGTCCGGGCATGCTGGGAGTTGTAGTTTTGTAACATCTGGAGGTCCGCAGGTTGGAGACCACTGCTTTAGTGCTTACCTTTCCTGAACGTGTGTGGCCATGTCCAATGCTGGCTCAACGGAGGGTGAAGGTTCCCTCAGAGACAACTATGTCGCAGCATTGTAGTGCGCAGCCCTGGAGGCGTCGCTGCTTTCACCAAAAAAAATGTTTTTAATGTATTTTGACGCCTTTACATTTTCTGACATTGCTAAGTGTGTTTTCCATGTGCAAAATTTCTTGCCGGTGATTTGCGCCAAAAAAACCCCTAAAGGCGCAAAATTGCACCAAAGATCGATTGGCGCAAATTATGAATTACTGACTAAAGTTAAAATCACACACAGGATTTTTCAAGACTGAGGCCCTATGTCATATATTACCTGTGGAATTACCACAAGAATACAGTGAAACAGGTTGTAGCGATAACAATGAACCATAACTGATTAAATGAAACATACGAACTTTCACAGTCAGGGGGCACTGAGAGTCAGGGGCTGGAACAGGTGGTATCTCGCCTGGTGGAGGACAGCCAGCTAGATGATCACCAGAATGGGTACTCAAAATTTTTTTAATAAATTAAAATTTAATTAAATTAAAATTACATAAAAATCTCTTTATTCTCTTCAATTTTGATGCCTATGGTCTCCCTTCTGCCACATCCAGACGCTCTGCAGCAGTGATTCTAATAGCGATGCCTGTAATCTGCATGTCATACTGAATAACAGTATTATTTCACTAACACAGCACACTCCTTATGCGTGTTAGGACAAGTGAAAGTGTTCTACACACCTATTGAGGCTCTGTGTAGGCCAGAAAAAGCCATTTGTAATAGCGATTCGCTGCAAATAAATTCGGAACAAAACACATATTTGGGGAAAATTCGGCGAATTGGCCAAATCGAATTTTTCTAAAATTCGCTCATCTCTAGCAGTCATGAAGCCAATGGGGTTAATGTAAATATTCTATATTTAGTTGATATATTATTTAAAGGGGTACTCCTCCCCTAGACATCTTATCCCCTATCCAAAGGAATCTCGGCTGCGGCACTTTGGCTTCATGCCGGATGATGATGCGAGGCGGAGGCTCGTGACATCGCGCCCTGCTTGCTGCATCACGGCCATGCCCCCTTAATGCAAGTCTACAGGAGGGGGCGTGACGGCCGTCACACCTCCTCCCATAGACTTGCATTGAGGGGCCGTGGCCATGACATAATGAGTGGGGTGTGCCGTGATGTCACAAGCCTCTGGCGCTGCACTCAATGCTCTAAATGAACGTCGAGTGCAGCAGGGAGATTGCAGGGGACCCCCGTGATCAAAAATCTTATCCCCTTTCCTTTGGATAGGGGATAAGATGTCTAGGGGCAGACTACCCCTTTAAGTCTGTTTGTGCTTTACAAGATAGGTGATCTCACCGGCCAAAGGCTGGAGAAACATTTCTCCAGATGGATTTATGAATGAAACGCCATCCTGGCCATCAGCAGAAATATCATCCAGCTGGGAAGCGTCTCCTCCTAGAAATAAAAGAGAACTATAGATAAACAGATGCACAAAATATTCCACATATGTCAAGGTCATCAAGTAAAAAATGCACCACTGTTATGTTTTTAGGTTTCTGAAATATACATTGACTGTACACACTTTATGCTATGTTATCACCTTTGTAGCCTCCTCCTCCACCTCCAGAAGTACATGGTCCTCCTCCACCACCAAAACCTCCATGGGTGTCCCACTGAAGGCTGGCTCTTGCCTTGTAGCATGACTGTCCTCCTTCTGCCCCTTCAATAAGAGATTTCCCAGCCCACAGTAGTTGAGTAATGTCATTCCAGCCACCGCCCCCACCTGTAGACAGTGAAAAATTATAATTAAAGTTAAACTTATGTACATTCCATCAACAATGTAAAATGAACACATGAAGTAGATGAAAATACATCCATGTCATGCACAATAAAATCTACATGAACGTATTAAATGGGAGCTGTGTGTAAGTGTCCATTGTTCCGGAATATCTAATCGGCATGTATCTATTTATTGATAATATCTAAAGGATGTGGTTATCATATAGAAATTATTAGTCATGTGGTTATAGAAGGTGCAGAACTAACAGTTCAGGCCATAGTGTTATAAGGTCACCCAAGATTCCTTCTCATAACAGTTCACTGATACTATTTCTGCATTGGGTTACCAAGACCAACAGTGCTCTAGTATAGAAGATAACACAATAAAGGAGAGTGCATGGTGTATAGTAGAGAACATAATAGAGGACAGTGCACTGTGTATAGTAGATAACACAACAGAGGACAGAGCACTGTGTATAGCAGATAACACAAAAGAGGACAGTGCACTGTGTATAGTAGACAACACAATAGAGGACAGTACATTGTATATAGGAGATGACACAGAAGAGGACAGTAGAGGAGATGACACAGTAGAGGACAGTGCACTGTGTATAGTAGATTACAAAATAGAAGATAGTGCACTGTGTATAGTAGATAACACAATAGAGGACAGTGCACTGTGTATAGTAGATAACACAATAGAGGACAGAGCACTGTGTATAGTAGATAACACAAAAAGAGGACAGTCCACTATGTATAGTAGATAACACAATATAGGCCAGAGCACTGTGGATAATAGATAACACAAAAGATGACAGTGCACTGTGTATAGTAGATAACACAATAGAGGAAAGCACACTGTTACAAAAAGATCTGGATAGGTTGGAGGTTTGGGCTGAGAAGTGGCAGATTCAACACTGATAAATGTAAGGCTGTGCACATGGGGTGAAAAGAAAAAGGACTTAAGGGTTTTAGTGAAGAGTAAATGTAGATGTAGAAATAAGTGTCAGGTAGCTGCTGCCAAGGCAAATAAAATCAGGGGGCATCTAAAGGGGCATAGATGTCCTCAACAAGGAAAACATTTTACCACTGTACAAATCACTAGTCAGACCACTCATGGAATTCTGTGTACAGGGCTGGGCACCAGTGTACAATAAAGATATAATGGAGCTGGAGAGTAATAAGGGAAATGGGAGGACTAGAGTACCCAGAAAGACTATTAGAATTAGGGTTATTTAGTTTAGAAAGAAGACAGCTTAGGGGCGTCCTAATAACTATGTATGAATAAATCAGGAGGCAGTAAAAGATCTCTCTCATGATCTTTTTATACCCAGAACTGTACACTGGGGCATCTTCCACATCTAGATGAAGGAAAGAAAGTTTTTACGGAGTTAGAACAATGATCCAGGGATTTATTCTGATCCATACAGAATTTTTATGCCTAAAATTGGAAAAAAAGATTCTTCCTCATGGGGCTTTTTGCCTTCCTCTGGATCAACACTGTAGTGTAAGAGGCTAAACCTGATGGACATATGTTTTTCTTTTGGCCTTACAAACTATGTAACCTCTAAAAGGTTAAAAGTGATTAAATATGCCCCGTCCTTTTCCGCTTGGAGCGAATTGCTGCTATATGTCTTTGGTAGCAGTTTATTACATTGTCCCTATGGTATTATTGAAGCCTCATGCTTATGGGGTGAAAGTGACCCTCTTACAAATGTTTAGAAGCATTACAATACACACGTTTGTATGTTCCTTCCACTCAAGAGCATGGCTTGGTGGACATACTGTATCCCCTGAGTGCTGGATGCCTATGGGGTTGCTGACAAGATACCCTGTCCCAAAATTCTTGTAAAATACAAGTGAAGTAATTGTATCTGAACAAATATTAATAACCCCATCTGTAACATATCACCCGCCCATCTGGTAATACTTCTCTACAGTCTATGAAGCGCCGGCCTTAACAGACAGACATAAATATTTCTGTAATGAAAAAACACTCTAAAGTATATGAGAAAATGTAGACATTAACTAGAAGCCGAGTGACCCAAAGGATCAAATACAGTCCTACCGTTCTGTAGACGTTTTTATTTTACACATTATTTTTATGTTACATCCTCTCTTCATATGACCGGGTTCTTTAAGGGACCCAGATGTCTGATAAATTGAACACACACTGTAGAACATCTGCAGAAAATTTCCTTTATCTTGACAGTTTAAATGTTTTCCAGTTATAATACTTTAGAGGTGAATGTTGGCATCTATGTATAATAATGATTGAAGCTCGATTTTTCTGATACAGAGCTCAAAATCCTCTGCAAAGAAGGGGTTAAATGATAACATTCTCTTTGCCTGCAGCTAACACTCATGGGAACTTAGAGGCATACTATAAACTTTCTTAAGTAGGGCTCCTGTATGTCTGGAAAATTTGGAGCCACCCTGGATGGGAATTCCAGATTCAACAAGCTTGATGTGTTCTACCCAGTATTCCATCTGGGGCCCCATAGTCTAAAATGGGGTGTAGCACCAGATCTATGGACAATTTGGTATAGTTACTCTCCTGTGTGGTTGTGCCAGGCTAATACAACAGGTATTACCGGAACCGGTTTACCCGCACTATAATCCCATGTATTGGGTTTTGTTGTGGTTAAACCAGCTGTCAGTTTCCCTTTAAAGGGGTTATCCCAAGATTTATCCAGCACTCAGGGGACACAGTATGTCCTTCAAGTTATGCCATAGGAAAAGTGATAACTAGCGGATCAGTAGGGGTCCAACCACTGGGAACGGAATGGCATGTTAGCTCAACCACATCTTCATTCAGTCCCTATGGGCTTTTCCACCACTGCTCCATTCAGTCTCTATGGGCCTTTCGAGCATAGCCAAGAACAGTGATTTGGCTTTGTTTGGAAGTCCCAAATGTACTAAATGGAGCAGTTGTGTAAAGGTCCACAGGGACTAAATACAGTGGTGGTTGGTCATCTTTGCGGCAACTTTATTCACTTTGGGGACAACAGTCTTCCGTTGTCATGATTAGTTTGACCCCCACAAATCAGCTAGTTACCACCTATGCTGGGTTCCCATATAGTATTTCAGTTAGTATGGTCAGTATTTTGAACCAAAACCAGGAGTGAATCCAAAAAACAGAATAAGTGGATGTGTACTGAGATTTACAAAAACCTTAAAGAGACATTAAATGTGATATAATAATAGAGATACTGATATATAGTAATTGACCACGGTCTTACATTACCTGCTGCTCCACTCTGTCCATTCAGCCCAGGAACCGCCATATTCCTTTCATATGTCTCCAGTTGTTCAAAGTCTGAAGAATCATATGGATCTTCTAAGTATGCTTTACCCCCTCCTCCTGCCCCCACCAATAATGGTATGAACACACCATTTACTTCCTTCAATAGAAACAAAACTGTAGAAATGTCACATATTAAATACAATTACCAAACAACCTAGCTCTTCTATTGATCACCATGGAGGTTCTCCTTAGTCTTTCATCAATAACCAAAGTGCAAGTGATTAGAAAGAGAATGTAACTTCGATGAACTGTAAATTCCTATTAATACATAGAAGATGAAAAAACATCTCTCTATTGGGCGCTCTGATGTTTTCATACTGATCTAATGAAGAGGGTTGTATCATTAGAAAGGCCCAATCTTTAAATTGCAGCGCCCAAAAGAGAGTAGTTTTTTCTGCCTATCATCTTCTGTCTCTGCGGAACTCTTCTCGGAGGATCCTGGAACCTTGTGGCCTGCACTATTGATCGAGTATACCCTATTTAGGGTGTTATGCGAAGTCCTATTGTGCACAAGGTGAGGACAATGGCTGAAACCTGTGCTTCACCCCTTCAGGGGTTACATCTATGAGGCTAACACACGAAGCGCCACTTGGTTGTCTTTTTTTCCTTTGTTTCACAGATATTTACAACTAAGTTTATGATTACCTGTAGTTTAGAAAATGAGGCTTCAAGGGGAACCCATCTAATTGAAAATGCAGTATAATCCGCAGGCACAGTGTTTAAGAACAAAAGGAACTAAGAAGACTGACATAGAGTTTATTGGGAGAACATATAATTTATTCATTTAAACTTCAGTTTATTCTAAGCTCAGGAGTCCAGTGGGAGGTCCTAATCAGTGATTGACAGCCCTCCCTTATGAGTGTGCATATTGAGACATATCTGTCAGTCACTGAGTGGGACGAACCACTGGACTCCTTAGCACTGAATGAGAAGATATTTAACAGAATAAAATATAAGTTATCATTTAAACTTCTGTTTATTCTGAGATTGGGAGTCCAGTGGGTGGTCCTAATCAGTAACTGACAGCCCTCTCTTGTGAGTGTGCATACAGAAATATCTGCCAGTCACTGAATCGGACCGCCCATTGGACTCCAAAGTCCAGAATGAGAAGAGATTTAACTATGACATGCCGTCCTCAAATTGGAGTGCGCTTTCAATGTAACAGCTTACGCTTAACAAATTGTGTAGATCCAAAAAAATAAAAATAAAATGAAGACAGGTTATATGGTACATATAGGACCCAGAAGCAAAATACACTAACCGGATAGTTCATGCATGACCCAATAATAATTCTGTAAAGCCTTTTTCTTCCACTGTAAATACTGAGATTGGGAGGACGTTATCATTCTATGCACATTTACCCACTTGGTGACTAGAAGGTAGTTTTGGTAATAGCTGGACAGCCACGCACTGTGGGCGTGGGGTGGGGGTGGGGTTTGTGGAATTTATCATTAGCGCAGATTTTTGCACAATGCAAAACCTGCTGAACAAGTGGATGGGATTTCCAGTTGCTGAGCGTAATTTATGATGTTGCGCACATAAATTTGCAAAACTTTTTGATAAATTCAGCGCACCAACCAGTAAATCTGCAGAGCAGACAACATGAAAATAGCACAACATTAGATAATAATTTTGGAGCAAGTAAATGTGAAAAACAAATACACTACACATACAATTTCATAAATTTCCCGCTAAACTATGAGATAGATATAAAATAAATAGATAGATAGAAGATAGATAGATAGAAAGATATGAGATAGATAGATAGGAGATAGATAGATATGACATAGATAGATATGAGATAGATAGATAGAAAGATATGAGATAGATCCAGTGGGGCAAAAAAGTAATTAGTCAGCCACCAACTGTGCAAGTTCTCCCACTTAAAAAGATGATAGTCCTGTAATTTTCATCACAGGTATACCTCAACTATGAGAGATATAATGAGAAAAAAATCCATAAAATCACATTGCCTGATTTTTAAAGAATTTAATTGCAAATTATGGTGGAAAATAAGTATTTGGCCAATAACAAAAGTTCATCTCAATACTTTGTTATATACCCTTTGTTGGCAATGAAAGAGGTCAAATGTTTTCTATAAGTCTTCACAAGGTATTCACACACTGTTGCTGGTGTTTTGGCCCATTCGTCCATGCAGATCTCCTCTGGAGCAGTGATGTTTTGGGGTTGTCGCTGGGCTGCACAGACTTTAGACTCCCTCCAAAGGTTTTCTATAGGGTTGAGATCTGGAGACTGGCTAGGCCACTCCAGGACCTTGAAATGCTTCTTACGAAGCCACTCCTTTGTTGCCTGGGTGGTGTGTTTGGGATCATTGTCATGCTGAAAGACCCAGCCATGTTTCATCTTCAATGCCTTTGCTGATGGAAGGAGGTTTTCACTCAAAATCTCACGATACATGGCCCCATTCATTCTTTCCTTTACACGGATCAGTCGTCCTGGTCCTTTAGCAGAAAAACAGCCCCAAAGCTCGATGTTTCCACCCGCATGCTTCACAGTAGGTATGGTGTTCTTTGGATGCAACTCAGCATTCTTTCTCCTCCAAACACGAAAAGTTGAGTTTTTATCAAAAAGTTCTACTTTGGTTTCATCTGACCATATGACATTCTCCCAATCCTCTTCTGGATCATCCAATTACTTTTTTATTAAACTTCAGATGGGCCTGGACATGTACTGGCTTAAGCAATGGGTCACATCTGGCATTGAATGATTTGTGTCCCTGACAGCGTAGTGTGTTACTGATGGTAGCCTTTGTTACTTTGGTCCCAGCTCTCCGCAGGTCATTCACTAGGTCCCTCGTGTGGTACTGGGATTTTTGCTCACCATTTCTGTGATGATTTTGACACCACGGGTTGAGATCTTGCGTGGAGCCCCAGATCGAGAGAGATTATCAGTGGTCTTGTAGATCTTCCATTTTCTAATAATTGCTCCCACAGTTGATTTCTTCACACCAAGCAGCTTGTATATTGCAGATTCAGTCTCCCCAGCCAGGTGCAGGGCTACAATTTTGTTTCTGGTGTTCTTTGCCAACTCTTTGGTCTTGGCCATAGTGGAGTTTGGAGTGTGACTGTTTGAGGTTGTGGACAAATGTATTTTATACTGATAACAAGTTCAAACATTTGCCATTAATACAGGAAACGAGTGGAGGACAAAGGAAATTGTTAAAGAAGAAGTTACAGGTCTGTGAGAGCCAGAAATCTTGCTTATTTGTAGGTGACCAAATACTTATTTTCCACCATAATTTGCAAATAAATTCTTTAAAAATCAGACAATGTGATTTTATGGATTTTTTTTTCCTCATTATGTCTCTCATAGTTGAGGTTATACCTATGATGAAAATTACAGGCCTCTCTCACCAAGTGGGAGAAATTGCACAATTGGCTGACTAAATACTTTTTTGCCCCACTGTAGATTATAATATAGATAGATAGACAGATATGAGACAGATAGATAGATAGATAGATAGATAGTAAAAATGATCTCTGCACAGCACCCAATGTAGAAAAATGTGAAATGTCAAAAATTTACATTTTCTTGTCTGAAGCAAGTGTGCCTTTGGCCCAGGCCCCAGATTCTGCATGCACCAATTTATGGACATTACTAACTAATGGGTTGTGCTGTTTTTCTTCCTTTTCTAGACAGAAAGCTAGATAGATAATATAGATAAATAGATAGTTATTGGATAGATAGATTATGAAATATAAAGGATTACTGTGGTGCAGGAAAACCTATCCCCCAACGGGTCCAACCGCTGAGAATTCCCGCGATCTCCTGCACGCCACCCCTGCTCTCCCTAGGAACAGAGCGTGTCGACCCCCGCAGGAAGCAGCGGCCAACACCCCCCTCAATGTATCTCTATGGGGTGCCGGACATACACGAACGCTGTATCTCTGGCTCTCCCACAGAGATACATTGAGGGGGGTGTCAGCCGCTGCTTCGTGCGGGGGTTGACACGCTCTGTTCCTAGGGAGAGCAGGGGTGCTGTGCAGGAGATCGCGGGGGTCCCATTGGGGATAAGTGTTCCTGCACCACAGTACTCCTTTAATCCTCTTGATAAATAGCAATGAGATAATTTCCTCACCTTGAATATGTAAGTAGCTCCCCCACCACCACCTCCTCCTCCAGCCCATTCTGAGAGGGTTTTCTTCTCTCCGTATTCATCCTCAATGATGGAGGACTCTCCCATGCATATTTCTTGGGTCTTATTATTCTAGGATATTGAAAGACGCCAATTTAAACTCCTGTTGCTTATATAGCACCAACATATTCTGTAATGTTGCACAGAGATTATCACCATTCCCTAACTAAAGAAGATTAAAAAAAAGGCACTTCCCTGGGGCAGGGTTTGCCAACCAGGCAAGGCTGTCCGGGCATGCTGGGAGTTGTAGTTTTGTGACAGCTGAGGGCACTCTGGTTCAGAAAACACTGCCCTAGGGTAATAATATGAGGCGTGTATCATGCCCCCCACCATAAAGCCAAGTGCCTACTAACCTCAATGGGTTATGCTATTAAGTCACGCATAATAGTTGCAGTATGCCTCTCTGAATTCCAATTCCACTATGTGTAATATGAATGCGGATGTAAAGAGCCAAAAGGAAATACTGGTTTGTTTACCAAGGGAAGCCGTCTGACAGTAGAAATAAATCTACAAGATCCAAAACTGCTCTTTGTATTCCCTTTTTATTTCCAGCAAAAGTAGCAAACTGGTCAGGGGTATTCCAGCTCTGAAAAACGTACTTGATCTTAAAGGGTACCTCTCATCAAATAAACTTTTGATATATTTTAGATTAATGAAGGTTGAATAACTTTCCAATAGCATGTTAATGAAAAATATGCTTCTTTCTATTGTATTTTTCCCGATCAGTCCTGTCAGCAAGCATTTCTGACTCATGCTGGAGTCCTAAACACTCAGAGCTGCCAGCCTGCTTTGTTCACAGCCAAACAGGCTGTGAACAAAGCAGGCTGGCAGCTCTGAGTGTTCTCCTTTGTGAACAAAGCAGACTGGCAGCTCGTAGTGTTTAGGACTCCAGCATGAGTCTGAAATACTTGCTGCCAGGACTGGTAGGGAGACCCCTAGTGGTCATTTCTTCAAAGTGGAAAATTAAATCGAAAGAAGCATATTTTTTAATAACATGCAATTGTAAAGTTATTCTGCATACATTAATCTATAATATATTAAAAGTTTTTTTTGATGAGAGGTACCCTTTAATAGTTGTCTGATTTCGGGAGGACCAACCTCTGGGACCCTCCGTGATCTCTTTTGGCTAAGAGCTCTGGCCCCCACCATCTGAGATGTACTAGTTTCGGCAGGGACGACTGGCTCAGCCAATCACGACTGAGACGGGACATTGGTGTGGCCGGTGATTGACTGAGCGGTCCATCACTGCTGAGATGAGTCTGTCTCAGAAGGTCAGGGCCCAAAGCGCTTAGTGGGACCCCTTGCGATCTCCTGCATAGTGCCCCGGCTCTCCGAGAGGAGCGCGTGCTGGCGACAACACACTCTCCATTAAGTTTTATAGGAGCTCCGGAGATGCCAGAGTACAGCACTCGGGTCTCTTTGGCGCTCTCATAGAGTATGGATGGAGCTTTTGCCGTCCCCAGCACAGACTCCTCTCAGAGAGTTGGGGTGCCGAGCAGGAACCCTGTGATAAGACAATTATCCCCTTTCCTGTGGATAGGAGATTAGTTACTTTTCGCTGCACAACCCCTTTAAGGCCGGGTTCACACCACGTTTTTTGCAATACAGTTCCCGTATACGTTTTCAATTTGAAAACCGTATGGAACCGTATTGAAAACCGTATGCATTGACTCTCCATTGAAAACCGTATGCCAAAAGATACCCAAGCATACCCAAAACCGTAGCCTACCACGGTTTTTGTCCGGGTGAAAAAAACGTATTGAAATCGATTGCTTAGCTCAGTGTTTCCCAACCAGGGTGCCTCCAGCTGTTGCAAAACTACAAGTCCCAGCATGCCCGGACAGACGAAGGCTTAGGGTGCATTCACACCACATTTTTGCAATACAGTTCCCGTATACGTTTTCAATTTAAAAACCGTACAGAACCGTATTGAAAACCGTATGCATTGACTCTCCATTGAATACCGTATGCCAAAAGATACCCAAACATACCCCAAACCGTAGCCTACCACGGTTTTTGTCCGGGAGAAAAAAACGTATTGAAACCGATAGCTTAGCTCAGTGTTTCCCAACCAGGGTGCCTCCAGCTGTTGCAAAACTACAAGTCCCAGCAGCTGTCCGGGCATGCTGGGACTTGTAGTTTTGCAACAGCTGGAGGCACCCTGGTTGGAAGACACTGGCTTAAGGTGCATTCACACCACGTTTTTGCAATACAGTTCCCGTATACGTTTTCAATTTAAAAACTGTACGGAACCGTATTGAAAACCGTATGCTTTGACTCTCCATTGAATACCGTATATGCCAAACGATGCATCAGGTTGTGTCTGTTTTGCATCCTGTACGGTATTGTCTGTTTTTTCCCCGTACCCAAAACCGTAGCCTACCACGGTTTTTGGTCCGGGTGAAAAACTGTATTGAAACCGCATACGTTGTTTTTTTTTTAACATGGGAGTCAATGGGAACCGTACAGAACCGTATGTGCATACGGTTCAATCCGGTTTGCACCATACGGTTTTTTACTTTGCGCATGCGCAGTGGACACCAAAAGTTTTTTCTTGGACAAGTGAAACTTTATTCATAATGGAGTGAAAAGTTAAAAACGTATACGTTGTTTTTTTTTTTTTTTAACATGGGAGTCAATGGGAACCGTACAGAACCGTATGTGCATACGGTTCAATCCGGTTTGCACCATACGTTTTTTTACTTTGCATATGCGCAGTGCACACCGAAATTTTTTTCTTGGAATTTCAATCAAACAAGTGAAACTTTATTCATAATGGAGTGAAAAGTTAAAAACGTATACGTTTTTTTTCTTAAAAAACGCATGCTACCAGACAATTTTTTTAAACCATATACGGGTTAAAATTTGTACACACGTTTTGATACAGTTTAGTCCGGTTTTGAGGAATCCGTTTTTCATCAAATACCTGATAGGGGAACTGTATTGCAAAAACGTGGTGTGAACCCAGCCTAACGCATTTCAAAATGCAAAGCAAATTTCCTTCCCTGTTTCCACTGAACACGGAGTTGATACGTCTTTCGGCTCCATTACTGAATCTACCTTGGTATAAATTGATAGATGGAGCTTTTCTCATTTTACCATTTGTCTTGATAAACAAAACGGATGAAATCTGTCTAGGGCCCTAATAGTGAGTGACAGATCTAATGCTAAGTAAGTAAAACCTCTATATAATATATATATAATTCTATATAAATAAACATTTACCCCAGGACACGCATCTTCGCCTTGCTGGCCGACTAGGATATAGAGAAGCTCATCTTTCTCTAGGTGAAACACGCCAGACATGAAGATGCCATGATAACGCTTGTTGTGGTTTTTGGCTCCTTTACCTCCTGCTGCTCCATAGGCAGATATTCTGGAAAAAAAAATAAAATAAGAAAAAAATAAATCTTCTAAACTGTTGCTTAGTTTTTCTGTACTTAAAGGGGTATTCCAGGAAAATCTTAATCCTTCCAATAATTATCAGCTGCTGAAGTTGAGTTGTTGTTTTCTGTCTGGCAACAGTGCTCTCTTCTGACATCTCTGCTTGTCTCGGGAACTGCACAGAGTAGTAGAGGTTTGCTATGGGGATTTGCTTCTACTCTGGACAGTTCCCGAGACAGGTGTCATCAGAGAGCACTTAGACAGAAAAGAACAACTCAACTTCAGCAGCTCATAAGTACTGAAAGGATTAAGATTTTTTTTTATAGAAGTCATTTGCAAATCTGTTTAACTTTCTGGAGCCAGTTGATATATATAAAAAAAGTTTTTTCCTGGATAACCCCTTTAACCCCTTAAGGACCAAGGGCGTACAGGTACGCCTTTGCTCCCTGGTACTTAAGGACAAAGGGCGTACCTGTACGCCCGTGGGAATTTCGGTTCCTGCCGCGCGCCGGGCGGGGACCGGACCTGGGTGACTGCTGATATCGATCAGCAGGCACCCGCGCCAATGCCCAGGGGGGTCATCAGACCCCCCCATGTAGGCGATCGCCGAAAATCGCAAGTGAATTCACACTTGCGATTTTTGGCTATTCCGGTGATGCGGGTCACGTGTGACCCGCTGACCCGGAGATACAAGGTGATCACCCTCTGTATCTATGGGGAGGTGGCGATTTCGTCACCCCCCCAGGATCGCTGCTATTGGCCGGACGATGGTCCGGCCAATAGCAGCCGGCAGGGGGGAGGAGTTAACGGCCCCTTCTCACGGCTCTGCTTGCTCCCTGAGTTCATTCAGCGGCCAGAGCTGTGAGAAGGAGCCAGGGATCCCCCCTCTGTGAAGATCGGAACCCCTCACAGAGGAAGACCCCCTTAGAGCAGGGATAGAGTACAGCCCCAGGGACAGGTAGGGTTAACCAGTAAAGTAAAGTAAAAAAAAAGTGTAAAAAAAAGGTTTTCCCCCCCTGACCCCCTAATAGGACCTAAAGGGTCCGCCACAATTTTTTTAGTGTAACCCGGGCCCTATTAGGGATTCAGGGTGCTGCATTTGGCCCCCCATTTATTTTATTTTTGGCCGCAGCACTTTCCCCCCCCCCATAAAGTTACAGTTACACCAATCACACACACTACATACTCACCCCCCCCCACACACACCCACCACCCCGCCACCAACCCCCCCCCCCACCACCACCGTAGAAAAAAGGCGATGGCTCGCCAGGCATTTTTGGCAGCGGAGGCATACGCTTTTCTTGCCTCCGACTCCGAATCTGTCAGTGAGGACCATGAAGATCCAACATTCCTGTGTTCTTCATCGTCTCCTCATCATCTAGTACTGATGATGAGTCACCTATACGGCGGCGGAGACGCCGCCAGGCGAGGCCACGCACCACCCACGATAGTGGCCCAGTGGCCGGCACTAGTGCGAGTGGTGATGCTGCTCGTACTAGGAGTCCGACCCCCCAGACAAGTTTACCGGAGCCCCCTTCCGGTGAACCTGTCTGGAGACCCCCAGAGGCTTATCAGCCACGGGTTCCAGAGTTTGTTGGCGACTCCGGAATCCGGATTGACAATTCTGGATTCAATGAAATTGACTATTTCAGTTATTTTTTCAGTGACAGTTTTGTCAATCACATGGTGGAGCAGACGAATCTGTACGCCAGGCAGTTCATCGCCCACCACCCTGATTCTGTTTTGGCCAGGCCCAATGAATGGTACGCCATTGATGCAGCAGAGATGAGGACATTTTGGGGCCTCTTGCTGCATATGGGACTGGTCAAAAAACCAAGTGTCAGACAGTACTGGAGCGGGGACATCTTCTACCAGACCCCGCTTTACAGTATGGTCATGGCACGGAGGCGGTTCGAGGCCATTCGGAAATGCCTCCATTATGCTGATAATGAGGCATGTCCACCCCGAGGTGATCCCACCTATGACCGGCTTTACAAAGTGAGGCCGGTCATCGATCACTTTGGGGCCAAATTTTTGGAGGCCTACGTACCCCTCAGGGAGCTCTCGGTTGATGAGTCTCATATCAGTTTTAAGGGGAGACTCATCTTCCGCCAGTATATTCCCTCAAAGCGGGTGCGGTATGGCGTGAAGCTCTATAAACTTTGTGAGAGTACCTCTGGGTACACTCTCAAGTTTAGAGTGTAGGAGGGACGAGATTCCCGTATTGAACCCCCAGATTGTTCCCCCACTCTGGGTGTTAGCGGGAAAATAGTTTGGGAGCTTGTGCACCCTTTGCTGGATAAGGGTTACCATGTGTACATGGACAACTTTTATACCAGCATCCCTCTCTTCACATCCCTTGCCGCCAGATCCACGTCCACTTGTGGGACCATGCGGAAAAACCAGAGAGGCCTCTCTCTAAATTTTCTGCAGACACCTATTCCCAAGGGTGAGTCCCGTGCCCTTACCCATGAAAACCTGTTGCTGGTCAGGTATAAGGATAAGAGGGATGTCCTTATGCTGACCACTATTCATGGTAACGGCAGCACCCCTGTCCCTGTGCGAGGTACCGCGGGACCGGTCCTCAAGCCCGATTGTATTCTGGACTACAATCGGTATATGGGGGGAGTTGATCTTTCTGATCAAGTCCTCAAGCCATACATGGCCATGTGGAAAACACGGGTATGGTACAAAAAAGTTGCGGTCTACTTGGTACAGGTTGCCATGTACAACGCTTTTGTACTGTCCCAGTACGCTGGCAACACAGGGATATTCCTCCAGTTCCAAGAAGAAGTCCTAAAGGTCCTGATCTTTGGCGAACGGGAAAGAGCAGGCCGGACTTCCCAAGGAACTGGAGTTATAGGCGCCAGGATCGTCCCAGGCCAACACTTTCCAGGTGAAGTCCCCCACACTGGAAAGAAGGGACGATCCCAGAAAAGATGCAGAGTGTGTTACAAGAGGGGGATTCGGAAGGACACCACCACTCAATGTGACACTTGCCCCGATCATCCGGGCCTCTGCATTAAAAACTGCTTCAGGGAGTATCACACTTCCATGCAGTACTAAATTTTCCCTTTTCATTTTAATTTTCCATAGTTTGACCCCAATGTACCAAGTCCAGAGTACATTCCAAATTTTAACACCATAAAACCACTAAATTGCTCCCAAAAAACTAATCTAAACAAAAAAACTGATAAGACCTCTGGGGGTATTTTTTTCTCTGGGTCATGGGTCACTGAGTCACTATCATCAGGGACTTTTTTTGTTGCCTCAAATGCACAGCGCTCTCTCTCCACCTGAGCGGGGTGCGCATTTGAGGCAACAGGTTAGGGACGGCCACACATGTCACATTCCCAGAATGAGGATTCAGAGCATAGGGTTTGGGGCATATTTTTTTAGTTTTGGCTATGCTCTGGGTCATCATTCTGGGAACATAGCCTGTTTTATAATTTTATGTCCCACTGTACCCCAGAAGCTAAAGGCCCCTGAATACTACTTGCTCCTCTCAGACCAGTGTGCAAGCTGTTTACGCCCAGACTTGACGTATCTCCTTACTCCAAAGAAATGCATTTACAAACTTACGGTGACATTTTCTCCTTTTACCACTTGTGAAAATGAAAAATTTGGGGTAACCCCAGCATTTTTGTGTAAAAAAATCAAATTTTTCATTTTCACATCCCACTTCATGAATATTTATCAAACACCTGTGGGGTGTTAAGACTCACTGTACCCCTTGTTATGTTCCTTGAGGGATGTAGTTTCCGAAATAGTATGCCATGTGGGTTTTCTTTGCTGTCGTGGCACCATAGGGGCTTCCTAAATACGACATGCCCCCCCCCGAGCAAAATTTGCTCTCAAAAAGCCAAATATGACTCCTTCTCTTCTGAGCATTGTAGTTCGCCCGTAGTGCACTTCAGGTCAACTTATGGGGTACCTCCATACTCAGAAGAGATGGGGTTACAAATTTTGGGGGGTATTTTCTGCTATTAACCCTTGCAAAAATTTGAAATTTGGGGGGGAAACACACATTTTAGTGAAAAAAATTATTTTTTTTACATATGCAAAAGTCGTGAAACCCCTGTGGGGTATTAAGGCTCACTTTATTCCTTGTTACGTTCCTCAAGGGGTCTATTTTCCAAAATGGTATGCCATGTGTTTTTTTTTTTGGTGTTCTGGCACCATAGGGGCTTCCAAAATGTGACATGCCCCCCCCGAGCAAAATTTGCTCTCAAAAAGCCAAATATGACTCCTTCTCTTCTGAGCATTGTAGTTCGCCTGTAGTGCACTTCAGGTCGACTTATGGGGTACCTCCATACTCAAAAGAGATGGGGTTACAAATTTTGGGGGGTATTTTCTGCTATTAACCCTTGCAAAAATGTGAAATTTGGGGGGAAACACAAAAATAGTGAGTTTGAAAATTTTGTGAAAAATTGGAAAATTGCTGCTGAACTTTGGAGCCCTCTGGTGTCTTCCAAAAGTAAAAACTTGTCAATTTTATGATGCAAACATAAAGTAGACATATTGTAAATGTGAATAAATTTTTTTTATTTGGAATATCCATTTTCCTTACAAGCAAGTTAGAAAAATGCAAAATTTTCAATTTTTTCATAAAATTTTGGGATTTTTCACCAAGAAAGGATGCAAGTTACCACAAAAATTTACCACCATGTTAAAGTAGAATATGTCACGAAAAAACATTCTCGGAATCAGAATGATAAGTAAAAGCATTCCAGAGTTATTAATGGTTAAAGTGACAGTGGTCAGCTGTTCAAAAAACGCTCTGGTCCTAAGGTGTAAAATGGCCTGGTCCTTAAGGGGTTAAAGGGGTCCTCCGCTGCTCAGCATTTGGAACAAACTGTACCAAACGCTGGAGCCGGGAGCTTTTGACATCTTAGCCCCGCCCCATCATGCCATCACTCCCCGCCCCCTCAATGCAAGTCTATGGGAGGGGGCGTGACAGCTGTCACGCCCCCTCCCATAGACTTGCATTGAAGGGGTGGGGAGTGACGTTGTGAGGGGGCGGGGCTATGATGTCACGAACTCCTGGCGCCGGCTCCAGCATTCGGAACAGTTTGTTCCAAACGCTGAGTAGTGGAGGACCCCTTTAAAAGACAGCTGACTATTCCAAAAAGTTTGACATGTCAAATGTTTTGATCAGTCTGGGTCTGGGTGTTTAGACACTGACCGATCGCTAGAACTAGCGGGGAGAAGCATGCCTTAATTAGAGCCGTAAGGCTTGAAACTCATTGGTGTTTCTATTAGTTTTTAAGAGAAATGTCTGGCTTTCATATTTGATTTAAAGATGACAAATGAATGTAACTGTTTTAATATTCCTGGGAAGCCGATATTACAGCTTTGGATTTGTCATTTCATGTTTACCTTGGGTCCAGTCCATTGCCTTCCATGTCCCCTGTTGATGTTTCCTGTGTTCTATTTTGGACTCTGTTCACATGGTGGTGAGCTGATCTGTGCTTCTTTCTCTTTTGTACATGCCTGAGCTCTGCTTTTGCCTGCTCTCTGTGCATGTGACCCAAAATAGTCCTATAGAGTTACATTATGTGGCCATCACATGGCACAGAGCCTGGAAAGAACTTAGCACAATCCTTCCCGCTCCTTCTAGTGATCGGTCAGGGTCTGATAAACCAGCTCCAGCATCATATAAATTGTTCATATACCGGAATACCCCTTAAAACATGGTGTAAACATTATAAAACAATATAAATATAAAATATCCAAATACCAATATAAAATAAAGCACTGGACAACAACCAACCACAGGCCCTGCAGAGATCCCAGTAGGATACTGCACACTCAACTTAATGGGGTACTTCGGCACTAAGACATCTTATCCCCTATCCAAAGGATAGGGGATAAGATGCCTGATCGTGGGGGTCCCGCCTCTGGGGACCCCCGTGATCTTCCACGCCGCACCCCGTTAGAATCAGCCCTGATTACTGGCTTGCATTAAGGGGCGGAGTGTGATGTAATGCTTCGTCCCCATGATCGCCAGTAATCAGACCCGGAGCGAGCATGCTCCGGGGGCTGATTCTAACTGGGTGCGGTTTGGAAGATCACAGGGGTCCCCAGCGGCGGGACCCCCGCGATCAGGCATCTTATCCCCTATCCTTTGGATAGGGGATAAGATGTCTTAGTGCCGGAGTACCCCTTTAAGTCTAAAAAAAAATTAAACTGTATGTAGAACTCTGATATAGGAATTAGCATGAGAAATATAGTGTTATATACACTACACTTTAACCTTCCCCTGGCATGCCTTTGGGGCCTCAATGCCCAAGCAAATTGTTTTTAGTTTTTCCACTGTCCCCTTCCAAGTGCCGTAACTTTTTTATTTTTCTGTCGACAAAGCCATATGAGGGATTGTTTTTTGCTGGACAAGTTGTACTTTTTAATGCCGCCATTTAGCTTAGTTTTTTTTATAAAACTCTTTTTGCTGGTCAAGTGGGAAAAATCAGATTTTGTCATAAATTTTTGAAATTTTAAATTTACGCCGTTCACCATTTTACTACATAAAAAAAAAATATATAATTAGTGTTGCCACATATCCAAAGTTCCATATCTTTTAAATTTTTCCCCTAATGGCGCTATGTCAGGGCAAATTTTATTTTTTTTAATGAGAAAACATGTCGTTTTTATTGGCACCATTTTGGAATACGTATGACTTTTTTAGAGTTTCTTTTTAGTTTTTTTGGGAGCCGGATTCACAAAATGCAGCAATCATTTATTATTATTTTTTTTTTACAGTGTTCAACTCTTGCGGGATAAATAATAAAATTATTTTATTGCTCAGGTCGTAATGGATATGACGATACCAAATATGTGTATTATTATTATTTTTTTAATGTTTTCTAAATAAGAAGGGATATAGAGTTAAAATATCTGGTTTCTCCGCTCCTGGTAGCTACAGTGGGAATCTGACTATCATACTGACAGGCTGACTGACAAGTGCGCTCCACATTAGCTCCAAGTGCCGCATAAACATTACCGCCATTAATCAAAAGGCGCAGGCATCTTGATAAATGTCGACCAGCTGCATACACTAGCGTGCGGCAAAGACGATAAACGCTAATAAATTAACCCATTATTTTTTTTTTCATTCTGGAGGAGTGCTAATCTGCAGCATATAACCCACAAAAGACCCGCCATACCATTGTATGTCCATTTATTGAATACATTTGGGTGAATTGGGAACAATTTACTAAATAAATAGCTAAACATAAATCATAATTAGAAATGAGTTACATCTATTGGCTCGTCCCTAACAATTATCACCAATGCACAGTGCGCTTGATGGTTGCAGTTTATATAGTATCAAAAACATTGCTTGGTCATAGGGCTACTTCATAAACAGATTAATATGTTTTGTCCTATAATATAGCGTGACTGCATTGCCCCAATACACTACCTACATCTGTTATGTCTCTATGAAGTTTATTTCATGGCAGAAAATTCATGTTCAACATGATAAATGATAACAGGACTGGAATATCTCATTTTTTAGCATTCTCATTTGTCTGTAGACATATATGACAAGTCAAAACATTAATCATCGACAGATAACATAACAGGCGCCTAAGGGACACTTTATCAAAATTATGTCAACGCCGTCTCTATTACATCATTTGATGTTAATTTTAAAACTTATTCATCTACATTACTCGGAGGCCTTCATAAGGTGGTGAAAAGTGCAAGCTATTATCTGGAAGCTCGTGATCAGGATTCTATTTACAACATGTGCTTAGAATTTTAGGGATCATTTTTCAGGAGATGCACATGTTGATATCTCTATGTAACGCTGGCATTTTAATAGGTACAACATCTGCTTCTGTGTTGCTTCTCTATGGCTCCCAACCATAGAAGCCATATTCGAGAAACAAAAAGCTGATAATGTGTTTTATAATTGGTGCAGGATCTTAGGGGGTGGAGCATAACACAAGGATTAAAAAAAACACCAAAGAAAGAGTCCTTATCCGGTGCCCCGCCCCTGCAGGTCCTGCACTAGGCTTACTACAGTAAATTCTGCCCAGTATATTCTGTAAGGCCACGTTAACTCAGTGTAAAATGAAAGCTAAGATAAGACCATAAAATAGAAATAAATAGGAATAAGTCTTGGGGGGGAAAAAGTGTGTGAACTCAGTTCCCACGCGTTCCTGCAGGACTTGAGCCCTGAATAAAACCAAACATTTGTTTCATGGTCCGTGTTCACTGCAGTTGGGGTTACTTTGGACACTGAATGTATTATTATTTTAGAATAGTTACTTTGACACTTAAAGGGGTACTCCGCCCCTAGACATCCTTTTGATAGGGGATAAGATGTCTGATCGCAGGGGTCCCGCCACTGGGGACACTCATGATCTCCCTGCTGCACCTGGCACTCGTTTAGAGTGTCGGGTGCAGCGCTGGAGGCTCGTCACGCCCCCTCCCATAGACTTGCATTGAGGGGGCATGACGTCACGTGACGCATGACATCACAAGCCTCTGCCCCGCATCGCCAGTCATCCAACACGGAGCGAAGATTGCCCCCGTACACCAGATGTCTGGGGTGCCTCAGCTGAGATCTCGGGGGTTCCCAGCAGGGGGACCCTCGCGATCATCCATCTTATACCCTGTCCTTTGGATAGGGGATAAGATGTCTAGGGGCAAAGTACCCCTTTATTGACCTTAATTTACTTAACCTGGGCATATATTTAGCGTTAGGTCTAGGGCAACATGAACAGTAAACACAGCCCTGTACAGAGAAACGACTTTCAACCATGAAGTAACTGCAAAGCACCTGAAACAAAAGAATTTGTACGATTTAGGAAATCTTTGTCTGCATAAACACTTCAAAGAGTGCGCAATATATGACGTGGACCGCAGATCATATCTCACCTGCTTCCTATCACTAAAAGATCATCTTCAGCAAGGATCAAATGGGGCCTGATTTATAAACCTAATATTTCACATCTGTTCTCAAATTCCCAGCTTGTGATCATTTCCCTCAGTGACATGAGAACTTGAACTTATGAATTGATGAAAAGATGGTAAAAAGAGCGGCCATATTGTCAGTGGTGGTGTCTCTACTCACGTGTACACTTTGGTAAACGGAACTTTCCACATCTGGACTCCTTTGAGAGGACCATCTTTTCCAACAACCACGGAAATGTTTTTGTTGCGGTATGCGTTGTTACATTGTGTCTGTGTTGGACCAATAGGTCCTCTGGCGCCACATGAGGAAAATATCCAAAATATTTCTTCCTCATCCTCTGTGTGAAGACAGTAAATAAAAGATAGAGGGACATAATGATGAATGTAAATGTGACAACAATATAAATGCATCTTATCTAACCAGCTATGGAAAAAGGGCAGGTAAAATATGACTGGATGCTTTCACTAATGTTCCACTTTATAGGTCAATTTATGATAAATTATATAATCATCTAAAAAGATTTAAGAAAATACTGCTATTTATGGCAATTTGCCATCTTTATTGCTTAACTACTGTTACGCCGAGCGCTCCGGGTCCCCGCTCCTCCCCGGAGCGCTCGCTACACTCTCGTTACTGCAGCGCCCCGGTCAGATCCACTGACCGGGTGCGCTGTGATACCGCCTCCAGCCGGGATGCGATTCGCGATGCGGGTGGCGCCCGCTCGCGATGCGCACCCCGGCTCCCGTACCTGACTCGCTCTCCGTCGGTCCTGTCCCGGCGCGCGCGGCCCCGCTACCTAGGGCGCGCGCGCGCCGGGTCTCTGCGATTTAAAGGGCCACTGCGCCGCTGATTGGCGCAGTGGTTCTAATTAGTGTGTTCACCTGTGCACTCCATATATATACCTCACTTCCCCTGCACTCCCTCGCCGGATCTTGTTGCCCTTGTGCCTAGTGAAAGCGTTCCCTTGTGTGTTCCTAGCCTGTGTTCCAGACCTCCTGCCGTTGCCCCTGACTACGATCCTTGCTGCCTGCCCCGACCTTCTGCTACGTCCGACCTTGCTTCTGTCTACTCCCTTGTACCGCGCCTATCTTCAGCAGTCAGAGAGGTTGAGCCGTTGCTAGTGGATACGACCTGGTCACTACCGCCGCAGCAAGACCATCCCGCTTTGCGGCGGGCTCTGGTGAATACCAGTAGTGACTTAGAACCGGTCCACTAGCACGGTCCACGCCAATCCCTCTCTGGCACAGAGGATCCACCTCCTGCCAGCCGGCATCGTGACAGTAGATCCGGCCATGGATCCCGCTGAAGTACCTCTGCCAGTTGTCGCTGACCTCACCACGGTGGTCGCCCAGCAGTCACAACAGATAGCGCAACAAGGCCACCAGCTGTCTCAACTGACCGTGATGCTACAGCAGCTACTACCACAGCTTCAGCAATCATCTCCTCCGCCAGCTCCTGCACCTCCTCCGCAGCGAGTGGCCGCTTCAGGCCTACGACTATCCTTGCCGGATAAATTTGATGGGGACTCTAAGTTTTGCCGTGGCTTTCTTTCACAATGTTCCCTGCACTTGGAGATGATGTCGGACCAGTTTCCTACTGAAAGGTCTAAGGTGGCTTTCGTAGTCAGCCTTCTGTCTGGAAAAGCTCTGTCATGGGCCACACCGTTCTGGGACCGCAATGACCCCGTCACTGCCTCTGTACACTCCTTCTTCTCGGAAATTCGTAGTGTCTTTGAGGAACCTGCCCGAGCCTCCTCTGCTGAGACTGCCCTGCTGAACCTGGCCCAGGGTAATTCTTCCGTTGGCGAGTACGCCATACAATTCCGTACTCTTGCTTCTGAACTATCCTGGAATAATGAGGCCCTCTGCGCGACCTTTAAAAAAGGCCTATCCAGCAACATTAAAGATGTTCTGGCCGCACGAGAAATTCCTGCTAATCTACATGAACTCATTCATCTTGCCACTCGCATTGACATGCGTTTTTCCGAAAGGCGTCAGGAGCTCCGCCAGGATATGGACTTTGTTCGCACGAGGCGTTTTTTCTCCCCGGCTCCTCTCTCCTCTGGTCCTCTGCAATCCGTTCCTGTGCCTCCCGCCGTGGAGGCTATGCAAGTTGACCGGTCTCGCCTGACACCTCAAGAGAGGACACGACGCCGCATGGAGAATCTCTGCCTGTACTGTGCCGGTACCGAACACTTCCTGAAGGATTGTCCTATCCGTCCTCCCCGCCTGGAAAGACGCACGCAGACTCCGCACAAAAGTGAGACAGTCCTTGATGTCAACTCTGCTTCTCCACGTCTTACTGTGCCTGTGCGGATATCTGCATCTACCTTCTCCTTCCCTACTAGGGCCTTCTTGGATTCCGGATCTGCAGGAAACTTTATTTTGGCCTCTCTCATCAACAGGTTCAACATCCCGGTAACCAGTCTCGCCAGGTCCCTCTACATCAATTGTGTTAACAATGAAAGATTGGACTGTACCATACGTTACCGCACGGAGCCCCTTCTAATGTGCATCGGACCTCATCAAGAAAAAATTGAGTTCTTGGTCCTCCCCAATTGCACTTCCGAAATTCTCCTTGGACTACCGTGGCTCCAACGCCATTCCCCAACCCTGGATTGGTCCACGGGGGAGATCAAGAGCTGGGGTATCTCTTGTTTCAAGGACTGCCTTAAACCGGTTCCCAGTACTCCCTGCCGTGACCCTGTGGTTCCCCCTGTAACCGGTCTCCCTAAGGCCTATATGGACTTTGCTGATGTGTTTTGCAAAAAACAAGCTGAGACTCTACCTCCTCACAGGCCTTATGACTGTCCTATTGACCTCCTCCCGGGCACTACTCCACCCCGGGGCAGAATTTATCCTCTGTCCGCCCCAGAGACTCTTGCTATGTCTGAGTACATCCAGGAAAATTTAAAAAAGGGGTTTATCCGCAAATCCTCCTCTCCTGCCGGAGCTGGATTTTTCTTTGTGTCCAAAAAAGATGGCTCCCTACGTCCTTGCATTGACTACCGCGGTCTTAATAAAATCACGGTAAAGAACCGCTACCCTCTACCTCTTATCTCTGAACTCTTTGATCGCCTCCAAGGTGCCCACATCTTTACCAAACTGGACTTAAGAGGTGCTTATAATCTCATCCGCATCAGGGAGGGGGATGAATGGAAAACGGCATTTAACACTAGAGATGGACACTTTGAGTATCTGGTCATGCCCTTTGGCCTGTGCAACGCCCCTGCCGTCTTCCAAGACTTTGTTAATGAAATTTTTCGTGATCTCTTATATTCCTGTGTTGTTGTGTATCTGGACGATATTCTGATTTTTTCTGCCAACCTAGAAGAACACCGCCAGCATGTCCGCATGGTTCTTCAGAGACTTCGTGACAATCAACTTTATGCCAAAATGGAGAAATGTCTGTTTGAATGTCAATCTCTTCCTTTCCTAGGATACTTGGTCTCTGGCCAGGGACTACAAATGGATCCAGACAAACTCTCTGCCGTCTTAGATTGGCCACGCCCCTCCGGACTCCGTGCTATCCAATGTTTTTTGGGGTTCGCCAATTATTACAGACAATTTATTCCACATTTTTCCACCATTGTGGCTCCTATCGTGGCTTTAACCAAGAAGAATGCCAATCCTAAGTCCTGGCCTCCTCAAGCGGAAGACGCCTTTAAACGGCTCAAGTCGGCCTTTTCTTCTGCTCCCGTGCTTTCCAGACCTGACCCATCTAAACCCTTCCTATTGGAGGTTGATGCCTCCTCAGTAGGAGCTGGAGCGGTTCTTCTACAAAAAAATTCTTCCGGGCATGCTGTTACCTGTGGTTTTTTTTCTAGGACCTTCTCTCCGGCGGAGAGGAACTACTCCATCGGGGATCGAGAGCTACTGGCCATTAAATTAGCACTTGAGGAATGGAGGCATCTACTGGAGGGATCTAAATTTCCAGTTATTATTTACACCGATCACAAGAATCTCTCCTATCTCCAGTCTGCCCAACGGCTGAATCCTCGCCAGGCCAGGTGGTCTCTGTTCTTTGCCCGGTTTAATTTTGAAATTCACTTTCGCCCTGCCGTTAAGAACATCAGGGCCGATGCTCTCTCTCGTTCCTCGGATGCCTCGGAAGTAGAGCTCTCTCCGCAACACATCATTCCTCCTGACTGCCTGATCTCCACTTCTCCAGCCTCCATCAGGCAAACTCCTCCAGGGAAGACCTTCGTCTCTCCACGCCAACGCCTCGGAATCCTCAAATGGGGTCACTCCTCCCATCTCGCAGGCCATGCGGGCATCAAGAAATCCGTGCAACTCATCTCTCGTTTCTATTGGTGGCCGACTCTGGAGACGGATGTTGTTGATTTTGTGCGGGCCTGCACTGTCTGTGCCCGGGACAAGACTCCTCGCCAGAAGCCTGCTGGTCTCCTTCACCCTCTGCCTGTCCCCGAACAGCCTTGGTCTCTGATTGGTATGGACTTTATTACAGACTTACCCCCATCCCGTGGCAACACTGTTGTTTGGGTGGTCGTTGATCGATTTTCCAAGATGGCACATTTTATTCCTCTTCCTGGTCTTCCTTCAGCGCCTCAGTTGGCAAAACAATTTTTTGTACACATTTTTCGTCTTCACGGGTTGCCCACGCAGATCGTCTCGGATAGAGGCGTCCAATTCGTGTCAAAATTCTGGAGGGCTCTCTGTAAACAACTCAAGATTAAATTAAACTTTTCTTCTGCTTATCATCCTCAATCCAATGGGCAAGTAGAAAGAATTAACCAGGTCCTGGGTGATTATTTACGGCATTTTGTTTCCTCCCGCCAGGATGACTGGGCAGATCTTCTACCATGGGCCGAATTCTCGTATAACTTCAGAGTCTCTGAATCTTCTTCCAAATCCCCATTTTTCGTGGTGTACGGCCGTCACCCTCTTCCCCCCTCCCTACTCCCTTGCCCTCTGGTTTGCCCGCTGTGGATGAAATAACTCGTGATCTTTCCACCATATGGAAAGAGACCCAAAATTCTCTCTTACAGGCTTTATCACGCATGAAGAAGTTTGCTGATAAGAAAAGAAGAGCTCCCCCCATTTTTTCTCCCGGAGACAAGGTATGGCTCTCCGCTAAATATGTCCACTTCCGTGTTCCCAGCTACAAATTGGGACCACGCTATCTTGGTCCTTTCAAAGTTTTGTGCCAGATTAATCCTGTCTCTTACAAACTTCTTCTTCCTCCTTCTCTTCGTATTCCTAATGCCTTTCATGTCTCTCTTCTTAAACCACTCATCCTCAACCGTTTCTCTCCTAAACTTATTTCTCCCACTCCTGTCTCCGGTTCTTCGGACATCTTTCCTGTAAAGGAGATACTGGCCTCCAAAAAGGTCAGAGGGAAAACCTTTTTTCTGGTTGACTGGGAGGGCTGTGGTCCTGAAGAGAGATCCTGGGAACCTGAGGACAATATCCTAGATAAAAGTCTGGTCCTCAGGTTCTCAGGCTCAAAGAAGAGGGGGAGACCCAAGGGGGGGGGGGGTACTGTTACGCCGAGCGCTCCGGGTCCCCGCTCCTCCCCGGAGCGCTCGCTACACTCTCGTTACTGCAGCGCCCCGGTCAGATCCACTGACCGGGTGCGCTGCGATACCGCCTCCAGCCGGGATGCGATTCGCGATGCGGGTGGCGCCCGCTCGCGATGCGCACCCCGGCTCCCGTACCTGACTCGCTCTCCGTCGGTCCTGTCCCGGCGCGCGCGGCCCCGCTCCCTAGGGCGCGCGCGCCGGGTCTCTGCGATTTAAAGGCCCACTCCGCCGCTGATTGGCGCAGTGGTTCTAATTAGTGTGTTCACCTGTGCACTCCATATATATACCTCACTTCCCCTGCACTCCCTCGCCGGATCTTGTTGCCCTTGTGCCTAGTGAAAGCGTTCCCTTGTGTGTTCCTAGCCTGTGTTCCAGACCTCCTGCCGTTGCCCCTGACTACGATCCTTGCTGCCTGCCCCGACCTTCTGCTACGTCCGACCTTGCTTCTGTCTACTCCCTTGTACCGCGCCTATCTTCAGCAGTCAGAGAGGTTGAGCCGTTGCTAGTGGATACGACCTGGTCACTACCGCCGCAGCAAGACCATCCCGCTTTGCGGCGGGCTCTGGTGAATACCAGTAGTGACTTAGAACCGGTCCACTAGCACGGTCCACGCCAATCCCTCTCTGGCACAGAGGATCCACCTCCTGCCAGCCGGCATCGTGACAACTACCCATTGTTTTTCTGTTTATGCTTCTATTTCCCTAAGTCATGGGTTTCATTGTTGGAAGTTATTTATTTAAAGCAAATCTTTGAGATCTACTTTGTTTACCTATTTCAGGATTGTCTATGATAAAGTTAGATTATAATTAGGGATGAGCGAATCCAATCTGACAAATCCAAATCCAATTCGCTCGTGAAACCCTGGGAAATTGCAGTGTTTGGTGAGTAACATTTGCCAAGAAGGGAATTAATAATGCGAGAATAGGGCCTTACAGGGGAAGTTTTTACCCACACCGGTTACAATGAACATCGATACTTGGTGGTGTAGGTGGCACATGGTGTTTTGCACACCTTTTCTTTTGTTTGATTAAAAAAAAAAATTTGGGGTCCCTATATTTTATCCTAAGCATATTATTAAAAGTTACGTTTTACGTAATGCATATCCTCAATACTTGTGCACACTAACACTTTTACAAAAGAGACTTCTGCCAACCTGCCTCAGCTACTATTCTGATCCTGTCACCCGCCTGATGCCACACATCTGATACCAAGTTCTCCTTTTTTTCACCGACCTTCCTCACTGGGTACTGGTATTGCCACCCACCGCACCACTCTGTCACCGGGTCTTTTTCAGGACTCCTGATGCTGCTGCTGCCACCTCCAGGCTGTCTCTTTCTGTCACCATATGTTCTCCTCATGCTGGCGCCAGCTACAGGCTGTCTCATTCTGCCAGCATATGTTCTCCTCATGCTGCTGCTACCTCCAGGCTGTGTCATTCAGCCACTATATGTTCTTCTCATGCTGCCGCCAACTCCAGGCTGTGTCATTCAGCCACTATATGGTCTCCTCATGCTGCTGCCACCTCCACGCTGTGTCATTCAGGCACTATATGGTATCGTCATGCTGATGCCACTTCCACGCCGTGTCATTCAGCCACTATATGTTCTCCTCATGCTTCTACCACCTCCACGCTGTGTCATTCAGCCACTATTTGTTCTCCTCATGCTGACGCCAACTCCAGGCTGTGTCGTTCAGCCACTATATGTTCTCCTCATGCTGCCGCAAACTCCGGGCTCTGTTATTCAGCCATCATATGGTCTCCTTTTGCTGCCGCCACCTCCAGGCTGTGTCATTCAGCCACTATGTGGTCTCCTCATGGTGCCGCAAACTCCAGGCTTTGTCATTCAGCCACTATATTTTGCCGCCAACTCCAGGCTATGTCCATCAGCCACTATGGGGTGTCCTCATGTTGCCGCCACCTCCACACTGTGTCATTCAGCAACTATATGGTCTCTTCATGCTTCCGCCACCTCCCGGCTGTGTCATTCAGCCACTATATGTTCTCCTCATGCTGCCGCAAACTCCAGGCTGTGTAATTCAGGCTCTATGTGGTCTCCTCATGCTGCTGCCAACTCCCGGCTTGTCATTCAGCCACTATGTGTTCTCTTCATGCTGCCGCCACCTCCACGCTGTGTCATTCAGCCACTATATGGTCTCCCCATGCTGCCGCCACCTCCACGCTGTGTCATTCAGCCACTATATGGTCTCCTCATGCTTCTGCCACCTCCAGGCTGTGTCATTCAGCCACCATATGTTCTCCCCATGCTGCCGCCACCTCCTTGCTGTGTCATTCAACTACTATATGGTCTCCTCATGCTTCCGCCACCTCCCGGCTGTGTCCATCAGCCACTATATGTTCTCCTCATGCTGCCGCAAACTCCAGGCTGTGTCATTCAGCCACTATATGTTCTCCTCATGCTTCCGCCACCTCACGGCTGTGTCATTCAGTCACTATATGTTCTCCTCATGCTGCAGCAAACACCAGGCTGTGTCATTCAGCCACTATATGTTCTCCTCATGCTGCCACAAACTCCAGGCTGTGTCATTCAGCCACTATATGGTCTCCTCATGCTGCAGCAAACTCCAGGCTGTGTCATTCAGCCACTATATGTTCTCCTCATGCTGCTACAAACTCCAGGCTGTGTCATTCAGCCTCTATATGGTCTTCTCATGCGGCCTCCACCTCCACGCTGTGTCATTCAGCCACTATATGGTCTCCTCGTGCTGCCACCACCTCCACGCTGTGTCATTTAGCCACTCTATGGTCTCCTCATACTGATGCCCTCCAGGCTCTATCATTGTCCTGCTCTGCGACAGTGATTCTAATAGCGACATGTCTGATCTGCATGTCATACTGAATAACAGTATTATTTCACTAACCCAGCACACGCCCTATGCATGTTACAGCAAGGCAAAGTGTTCTACACCCATATGGCTCTCTGGCTCTCTGCAGGCCAGAAATAGCCATTTTTAATAGCAATTCGCCGCAAATAAATTCAGACCAAAACAAAAAAAATATTAAAATTCTGCAACTTGCCCGAACCAAATTTTTTTTAATTATAATTGTTTATGATATGATTTATGGATGATCTATCTATGATATGATTCTGGAAGGGCAAGAAGATTACATTTTTATCTCCCTGTTACAAAAAATGTTAAGTGCCATCCATTACCCATATGGATACGTTATCTAATAAATAAGATCTGTCAGTAGGTTTTTAGGGTATAAAGTAAGGGCTTTTGACAATGAATCTATAACTCTCATTAATTATTTGACCTCTCCAGCATCCCTTAAAAATATATGCAAATTAGGCTCTGGAGAAAACTGGGCATTCCCAATGGCTGCAAGAGCCCAGTACAGTTCAGCCCCTTTACCAGTTAGTCACTCCCCTACGTGCGCTGGTCCCCTCCTTTTCCCCTGATTGACAGCCATTAGGTTGCACTGTAATGGTGCCATTTTTTTGCATATGCCTGATGGAGGAGGTTACACATATCACCTTCGAAACATGTTGCCTATGCATACTGTAGCCTTTTTTTTTTTTATATATAAATTAGCCCATTTGGAGGACATTATGGAGAACTGTATTTGACAATCTCTGGTAGAGCACTCTTCTTGGGATGATCCCTTGGGATGAGCCCCGGGAGCCGCTCACAAGGGGGGTGCCAGGGGCGGACTAACCCGCCGCCACCACTACTGAGGATCCGGGACACTTGTCCCAGATCCCCAGCAGACAGCGGTGCCTTTTCCTGTATGCGCGATACACGCACATACAGGAGAAGGTGTCCCCTCTGTGTGAACCGCATCTGAAGCTCACACAGAGGAGACGTGACCTCCGCCCCCACGCAGCACGCAGTACAGACGCCGGTGACGTCACTCATCAGCGCCTGTACTGTGGAGGGGAGAAGACGCGGCCCCTGCTGCTGAGGAGATTGCTGCGTGGGATATCAGGTGAGCATCATTTTTTCTTTTTCTCAACTCTGCATACACCTATGGGGAAGGGGAGGGGGGGTTACTCTACATATACCTATGGGGGAGGAGGGGGGGGGTTACTCTACATATACCTATGGGGAAGGGGGGTTACTCTACATATACCTATGGGGGAGGGGAGGTTACTCTACATATATACCTATGGGGAGGAGGGGGGGTTACTCTATATATATACCTATATGGGAGGAGGGGGGGTTACTCTACATATACCTATGGGGAAGGGGAGGGGGGGGGGGTTACTCTACATATATACCTATAGGGGAGGAGGGGGGGTTACTCTACATATATACCTATAGGGGAGGAGGGGGGGGTTACTCTATATATATACCTATATGGGAGGAGGGGGGGTTACTCTACATATACCTATGGGGAAGGGGAGGGGGGGGGGGTTACTCTACATATATACCTATAGGGGAGGGGGGGGTTACTTTACATATATACCTATAGGGGAGGAGGGGGGGTTACTCTACATATACCTATGGGGAAGGGGAGGGGGGGGGGTTACTCTACATATATACCTATGGGGGGGGTTGCCAAACAAAGGGTCCGCCCCGGGTGCCAAATGCTCTAGGTACGCCCCTGCTCCTGTCATTCTGATGGAATTACTGACGAAATTTCAAATAGCGGAGCCCATCAGCAATGTGAATGAGGCCTTGTCATATGAGACACAAGTACCAGCCTTTTATTCACTGTTCTGTATGACGCATTCTCTTGTTTTATCACAATATAGTGTAGAGTACACAAGTATTAACCAATTGTCAATCACTGTAGACTCAGTGTCTATTTTTAGTTGCAACTGAGACCCAATATTGTTTTTTTAATAGCTTTTCCGCATTTGCCACCAAGCACTGGATTGTAAGCGTCTCTGAAGTCGGAGTGATTAATGATCAATTAGTTCTGTCTGACAAGTCAGTCTGACATAGGTGTCCAAGATCAGTGACAAGGAAACAGACTTGAGGCTGGAAGTTTTTCTTTTTAATACACTATCAAGAATCAATATGTAGAAAGATATGCACCCACGTCTTCTATGTGGGTGGACACGTTTTCAGCCTATGTTTTCCTTGGACCTGAAATTGGATGCTTTGCTTCCCTATCGTCTGGTCAGCAGCTCAATGATCGGGTAAGAACTGAATTTAAGCATTTAATCTGTTTTCACTTAGTCTTGTCAGCAACACAAGCTACCCCACCTTTGTATATATTTATTGCTTTTTATTAAAATTATTCAGAGTTATTGGGGGCCTTGTATCCGAATAAGGAGTTCTTTTTGTCTGTACTGATTGGTTAAATTATTTCACGGTTCTGCAAGCTCACAGGGGCAGAGTTTACCCCATCATTGTGCTGCTGACAAGTCTAAGGGAAAACAGATTAACTACTTACATTTTAAAGGGGTACTCTGTCCCTAGACATCTTATCCACTTTCCAAAGGATAGGGAATAAGATGTCTGATCTGGGGGTCCAGATCTGGGACCCCACCGAGATGTGTAGCCCCGCACCCCGGCGTTCTGAACATTTATGTTCAGAATGCCGGCTGTGTTTGGCTTCGGGCGGCAATGGTTGTCAGCTGGTGTTGCTCGCAATCCGGCACTTAGCAGAGTTCGCTTGTGCAGCAGATTACTTGGGTGCCGGGCCGGAGATCGCGCGGATCCCAGTGGCCGGACCCCCCACAATCAGACATATCCCCTATGGTTTGGATAGGGGATAAGATGTCTACCCCTTTAACTTCTCCTGTGGGGTGGGACTAAGAGTGATTGTTAAGTAATGATTTATCAGTTTTATGTTAAACAATATAATTTGAGATAAACTAACATGACCCATTTTTTAGTAAAATTTTAATAAAAAAATTAAATAAAAATGATTATTGCAATCTTGAATACAGACCTGTGTACATAGGTTCTGACAGAGGGCTCAGGATGTCATCTTCCCAAGGATCTATCTCGTGTGATCCATCTTGTTCTTCAGAACTAATTTCTATTCTTCCTGGCACAACACAAAAATAGGTAGAAACAAGCTTACATATGCCTCCATTATGGACAGTTATAGATCAGTTATTGGACTTATAAGTTTACACATTAAACACGAGGAACTCACCAAGATAAGGCAGAGCAAGAGATCTTATACAGTGATCCCTCAACTTACAATGGCCTCAACATACAATAGTTTCAACATACAATGGTCTTTTCTGGACCATCATAAGTTGAAACCAGACTCAACATACAATGTACAGACAGTCCAGATCTGTGAAACGTGTCAATGGCTGAAAGAACCAACCAATCAGAATGGGCATTCACTGGTAAAACACCTGTATTACTGAAGTGTATGCACTGACTGGTGTCTAGTAGCGCCCCCTACAGTACAGGGAGGTATTACATGTTCTGTACACTTTACCTGTACCAGGGTTAGCTGCTCCTTTGGACACCAGGTGAGGGCGACTCCATGTTACTTTTTTAGGACAGTGTTTGTACAGTACAGGACCCCGAAGAAGCTCCTGTCCTCTACATAGACCAGTGTTTCCCAAGCAGGGTGCCTCCAACTGTTGCAGAACTACAACTCCCAGCATGCCCGGACAGCCTTTGGCTGTCCGGGCATGCTGGGAGTTGTAGTTTTGCAACAGCTGGAGGCTCCCTGCTTGGGAAACACTGACATAGACAGTTATTTACAGCTCCCAGCAGATCTTTATTACTTTTATATATAAGGATTTGCTTTATCTGTATTAGTTATCTACTTATTTTTCTTTAATTCTCACTTTTTCCTATTTTTGGATGACATTTTGGTGGCTTCAGAACCAATTACCAGGTTTCCATAGAGTTCTGGTCTCAACATACAATGGTTTCAACATACAATGGTCGTCCCAGAACCAATTAATATTGTAACTTGAGGGACCACTGTATAGTAAAAAGCACATTTCCAGGCAATTACTGTACGAGCAACATAGTGTCCAGATGGATATCACCCTTCACAGCTCCACACAACTTACCGGAATGAAAGCAGTCAGCAGAGAAGGTGACATTATCAACGATCATATGTGACAATGAATTCCAGCCCCATGTAGCCAGTAACTGGACATGAAATCTGATGGAATACAAGAAAAAGTGTGGTCAAGTGTTGAAGTAAACTAAATGTTAAACCCCCTCACATATAATTTAATATCTGCAGATGGATATCTTTCCCGTTTGGGAAAGTAGTTGGCTTGGTAAAGGGGTACTCCACTGCCCGAGCGCTTGGAACATTTTGTTTCCGAACGCTGGGTGCGGGCCGAGGGGGTTGTGATGTCACGCCACGCCACCTCAATGCAAGTCTATGGGAGGGGGCGTGGCACTCGCCACGCCCCCTCTCATAGACTTGCATTGAGGGGGTGTGGTGTGACATCATGAGGGGGCGTGGCTATGATGTCATGACCCCCGCAGCCCGCACCCAGCGTTTGGAACAAAATGTTCCGAACGCTGAGGCAGTGGAGTACCCCTTTAAATCCCCAGTCATGTTTAAATGCTTTTTAAGGGTCTATTCACACATACAGTATCCTGTGCAGATTTGATGTGCAGGATTTGAAGTTGTTTTTAGTCATTTAATTTACATTGAAATCTGCAGCAGAAAATCCTGCGCATCAAATCTGCACAGAATACTGTATGTGTGAATACACCATAAGGGTGCTGAGCATTGACTTGCAGAAAAGATACTACCAAAAGGTGGCACCAGGGGGGCTGCATATCTTTCTTCCCAGAATTCCTAGAAGCATGAATGGCCTTTAAAGGGGTAGTCCAGTGGTGAAAAACGTATCCACTATCCTAAGGATAGGGATAAGTTTGAGATCGCAGGGGGTCCGACTCTCCGGCCAGATAGCGGCCCTGGCTCTCCAGCCAGATAGCGGGTGTCAACCACTGCACGAAGCATCGGCCGACACGCCCCCTCAATACATGGCTATGATAGAGCCGGAGATTGCCGAAGGCAGCGCTCCGGCTCTGCCATAGAGTTGTATTGAGGGGGCGTGTCGGCCGCCGCTTCGTGCGGTGGTCGACACGCCCCCTTCCCGCAGGCTGTCAGGGCCCCGTACAGGAGATCGCGGGGGGCCCCAGTGGTCGGACCCCCTGCGATCTGCAACTTATCCCCTATCCTTAGGATAGGGGATAAGTTGTTTACCACTGGACTACTCCTTTTAAGTCTTCATACGCCTTCTTTTTTTTTTTTTTTTTTTTTATTAAAGAGAAGAATTGGTTCCATTGTAAGGCTCGAACGGAGAGGTAAAAATGGGTTTTCCTAAGGGCGCACACCGTTATGGTAGGTTAAAAGCATGGATACCTGTATACTGTTACATGACTTGATAAATGCATTGTCTATATGTCATTAAAGCCATTTTATTACTTTACTATTGATGTTTTCACCTACCGTAGCGGTGTGAGTCCTTAGGAAAACCCGTTTTTACCTCTCCGTTTGAGCCTTCCCATGGAACAAAGTCTTCTCTGCAAACTCTGTATATCTACGGAACCGGGTCCTGGCTGCCACGCAACTACTCCTGTTTATGCACAAAAAGGTTTTGAGCTCTGAGCCCAACACGTCCAGGTACGTGGGCATTTTACAAAGTGGAAACTGCTATTGTGTTGCCCTTGGTAACGGCACAAGGATAGCGCCACCACTGTCTATTTTTTCCATATAAACCTTATATATATATTTTTTTTAAGTATTTATTTTTGGCATTTAAGAAACAAACAAGACAATAGCACTCCAGGGAGCACAACAAGAGCTCCCAACCAATGTAGGATACTAGCTGAACCGTACAGAGTTAAATATAGGTAGTATAACAAACAAGCATCATGAAAACAAACTCTCCTTACGCAACAGTAGCACAATGCAATCATGGGAACCCCCGGAGTAGAACTGCCCAACAATTAACAAACACGACCACAAGCACACACCACACAAACACGACCACAAGCACACGCCACACAAACACGACCAAAAGCACACACCACACAAACACGACCACAAGCACACACCACACAAACACAACCACAAGCACACACCACACAAACACGACCACAAGCACACACCACACAAACACGACCACAAGCACACACCACACAAACATGACCACAAGCACACACCACACAAACACGACCACAAGCACACACCACACAAACATGACCACAAGCACACACCACACAAACATGACCACAAGCACACACCACACAAACACGATCTCAAGCACACACCACACAAACACGACCACAAGCACACACCACACAAACATGACCACAAGCACACACCACACAAATATGACCACAAGCACACACCACACAAACACGACCACAAGCACACACCACACAAATATGACCACAAGCACACACCACACAAACACGACCACAAGCACACACAAACACGACCACAAGCACACACCACACAAACATGATCACAAGCACACACAAACACGACCACAAGCACACACCACACAAACACGACCACAAGCACACACCACACAAACACGACCACAAGCACACAACACACAAACACGATCACAAGCACACACCACACAAACACGACCACAAGCACACACCACACAAACACGATCACAAGCAAACACGACCACAAGCACACACCACACAAACACGACCACAAGCACACACCACACAAATACGACCACAAGCACACACCACACAAACACGACCACAAGCACACACCCCACAAACACAACCACAAGCACACACCCCACAAACACAACCACAAGCACACACCCCACAAACACGACCACAAGCACACACCCCACAAACACGACCACAAGAACACACCCCACAAACATGACCACAAGCACACACCCCACAAACACGACCACAAGCACACACCCCACAAACATGACCACAAGCACACACCCCACAAACACGACCACAAGCACACACCCCACAAACACAACCACAAGCACACACCACAGGCCTCTCTGTGATCCAGGCAACACCTTGCTCTATGCGGATGACAAACAATAACACTAAAACAGCTGTCTACAGAAGGGTATCTTTCCATTTCGGTAGAAATTCTTGCATTGTTTGTAAAAATTACCAGTCATGATCAATGGCTTCTTAAAGAAGCCGAGCACTGACTTGATGGTAGCTGCCCTGAAAAAGTGCACTAAATAGTTTCTCTGCATATCCTTCTTTCAATATTTTAAAATACTGGCACTGATGGGGCCCGCAGAGTAACATGTCGATAACTCTATGCTATTAAACACCCATACAATCAGTGTTTACACATTTAGCCCACTTAGCTAAGCACTGATTGGCTGGGCAGGGCTGTGATAACACTTCCCTGATCCTGAAAGGGCAGCACAGCAGGAAACAGAGCTCCGTATTACCTAAAGTAGCATGGGAACAAGGAAGGTAAGTGTGTGTGCTTTTGTTTATTACCGCCTCCCTGAGTACACATGCAAAATAATAAATAAATAAACAACATGCTGCCTAGACAACCTCTTAAAAACATTCTAAAACAGGTTTATAAGTCATGTTTTTGTTTAGGAACAATATCCAGACCTGTTATTATACTGGGGAATCGTCACCGTAGCTGTAGACCAGGCACTGTGTGTTCCTTCCACTTGCCATAACTTCGAGCTTTTCATAGTGTTTTCTTCGTGGGCAAACACTGCTAGGGACCCATTGAAGTTTCCATAGACTAGAAACTTGAATGTGAACTAAAATGAAAGACAAAGTATTTATCACAAGAAGACTTTTTGCTTACTTAAGCTTATTGATAGCTGTGAATGCCTACTGGCAATCCAACTGGTTATCAACTTTGATGATGATAATAATAATAATAATGTGAAAATAATGATTCAACAACACAGAAACTGGGCACCAACTGGGCTGTGTATAGCTGACACGTAACAGTATGGCTCCCTTGAAGCTGACAACTATCTGTGTTGGTGCTGACAACGTCAAGAAGTACAATGGTAGTTCATATACAACGAAAAGAGCAAACGGAGCACTCACCCAGGATTGGCTGGGTCGGCTTCTTTATTGGTTCATGCAAACATCAACGGGAGACAAAGTGCGGGGAGGCAGATGGAGTAGACGCGGGGGTATGGAGCGACGTTCCGTCGCTCCATACCCCCGAGTCTACTCCATCTGCCTCCTCGCACTTTGTCTCCCGTTGATGTTCGCATGAACCAATAAAGAAGCCGACCAAGCTATTCCTGAGTGAGTGCTCCGTTTCTCTTTTCATTGAAGGTGAAAATAATGTTGCTAGAATATTACTAGCAATATTACTATTGCTAGAAGAAGCGGCATAACAGCGAAACGATCGTTGGGGTTCAGGTGTAGGTATGGTTTGGCACCCTTTATTGCATAGTTTTGGTTGGCAGCACCCTTGTATCCTACCAGCTATTGTGGCATTTACTCCTGATATTTGCATATTTTCATGTATTTGTGTCCTACCATTTCCCTACATCTTTGTATGTTCACCAGTGCCTATTCATTCTTTTTTCCAATTTTAATATTTGAAATTTTTTTATTACTAAATTGTATTAATAAAGTTGATTTTGTATATTCTATTACTTTGCTGTGTACTCTGTGGTATGGTTCTCTTTTTGGTGTCATAATTACAATTACATACCTTTACCTACTGTATATGTAGGGTTATATTTACCTTTGGTGACATAGAATATTACTTTGCAAACTATCTTAAAATGTACAGGCTCTGAAAGGTCTAGAAATATCTACAAAAACTCTCTTGTGTCCTACATGAAGTGTAAAAGCGAAAAAAGGAGACACTGTGATACTCAGCAGAAGTTGCCCAAATCACAAAAAGACACAAAGTTAGCATTTAGTATTTATTTAAAAAAAAACAAAAAAAAAAAACCTGGGGCAATGAAGATAGGGAAATCTATAAGATTAGGCAGAAAGAGGCCAAGCATATTAGAAGTATCTAGAAAAAAAGAGGTAACAGCGCTCCGTGGTGTAATAAAAGAGGATTACGTGGAAATTAGAAAGGCATGGAAACCTTTGTGGAACCACACACAACAATGGTGAACGTGTGATGTAAAGGTGTCCGCAGCCCTCCGGCTCAAAGATATAGTAAGGAATGAGAAACAGAAGAGACGCCGGCTCAACGTGGCACTGGACACAGAACAAGCAGGTAGATGGAAGCTAAGGTATTTAATTTTCCCAGAATGCAACGCGTTTCACTGCCTAAGCAGCTTAATTTCCTCTGTAGTATTCAGCAGCTAATAAGTACTGAAAGGATTCAGATTTTTTTAATAGAAGTAATTCACATTTCTGTTTAACTTTCTGGCACCAGTTGATTAAAAAAAAAAAAAAAAAAAGTTTTCTATCGGAGTACCCCTTTAAGAATTTTACAGCATTTACATACCTGACAGGCTTTTTCAGCAACCACGGGGGGTAGACTGTCACTGTGAACACTTGCAAAGCTATCATTATGCCCAGTATCAACTAATAGGTAGAGGAAGTTACCTTTGAATAAAAAAAAAAAATAGAGAATTTAAAAGGCGTTTGAAAATGAGTTCTAAATATTGAAAATACAAAAATGTCAAAAGGGATATTTCCTAAGAAAAAAATTATAATTTTCAACCAGAAAAGCCAGAAAGCTATACAGATTTGTAAACATCCTTTGTGTAAGAAAATTCAAACCTTACTGTATTATTGACTGCTGTATGTCCTGGTGGAAGCTTTGTAGCCTTTCCAGTCCGACACAGTGCTCTCTGCTGCCATCTCTGTCCGTGTCAGGAACTGACCGCAGCAGGAGAGATTTGCTATGGGTATTTGCTCATTTTCTGGACAGTTCCTGACACAGACAGAGGTGTCAGCAGAGAGCAATGTATCTGATTAAAAGACTACACAACTTCCTCTGGAGCATACAGCAGCTGATAGGTACTAGAAAGCTTTAATTTTTATAGACAGAAGTAATTTACAAATCTGTATAACTTCCTGGCACCAGTTAATTTAAAAATATTTTTTTCTCTTTTTCTCGAGGAGTAGCCCTTTAATCTCTGACGCAGCTGTAGCCTGTACACGGTTACCTTTGAATTTTCCTTAGAGGAATTTGTCAGGTTCCAAAAAAGCGCATTTCTAAATACCCTATTAGAAAATTTGCATACAATGGAGGGCATCCCTAGTTTGTAACCTTATTAAAGGGGTTATCCAGGAAAAAAATTTTTTTTATATATCAATTGGCTCCAGAAAGTTAAACAGATTTGTAAATTACTTCTATTAAAAAAATCTTAATCCTTTCAGTACTTATGAGCTTCTGAAGTTAAGGTTGTTCTTTTCTGTCTAAGTGCTCTCTGATGACACGTGTCTCGGGAACCGCCCAGTTTAGAAGCAAATCCCCATAGCAAACCTCTTCTAAACTGGGCGGTTCCCGAGACACGTGTCATCAGAGAGCACTTAGACAGAAAAGAACAACCTTAACTTCAGAAGCTCATAAGTACTGAAAGTATTGAGATTTTTTTATAGAAGTAATTTACAAATCTGTTTAACTTCCTGGAGCCAGTTGATATATATATATATATATATATATATATAAAAGTTTTTTTTCCCTTTAAGTATCTAGAACAGAGAACAGCTACAAAATTCGTCTCTTGTTCACTACTTAAAGGGGTACTTTTAAAAAAAAAATCAACTGGTGCCAGAAAGTTAAACAAATTTGTAAATGACTTCTATTAAAAAATCTCAATCCTTCCAGTAATCATTAGCTGCTGAATACTACAGAGGAAATTCTTTTCTTTTTGGAACACAATGCTCTCTGCTGACATCTCTGTCCATTTTAAGAACTATCCAGAGTAGGAGAAAATCCCCATAGCAAACATAGCAAACTGGACAGTTCCTAAAATTGACAGAGATGTCAGCAGAGAGCTTTGTGTTCCAAAAAGAAAATAATTTCGTCTGTAGTATTCAGCAGCTAATAAGTACTGGAAGGATTAAGATTTTTTAATAGAAGTAATTTACAAATCTGTTTAACTTTCTGGCACCAGTTGATTTATAAAAAAAAGTTTTCCACCGGAGTACCCCTTTAAATCACTGCTTCCCAACCAGGATGCCTCCAGCTGTGGCAAAACTACAACTCCCAGCAAGCCCGGGCATGCTGGGAGTTGTAGTTTTGCAACAGCTGGAGGCACCCTGGTTGGGAAGCACTGACATAAATAGCTCATGCCTTGTAATGAAATCTTTGTATTGATTCATCTTCCCTGTTGTGGTGCTGGAGAGGATTTCAAGTAAATCTATAACCTAGATTTCTTTTCTACTAACTAAGGCCAGATACGGAAACATATTCTTTTTTCTAAACAGTCTGTCTGAGAATGCTGGGAGTTGTAGTATAGCAACAGCTGGAGGCACACTGGTTGGGAATTACTGGTCTAGTGTTATGCCATCACTTTCATTGTCTTCTCCTAATTGTGTTACGTTTAGTCCCATTACCTTCAATATCCCCCAGGTGTACATTGTCTCCACGATTTATCTGGCCGGAGCTTGTGTGTTTCCATTGTTGACCCCCGGTGACGTTTACAGTCCATCCGCACGTTCCTTTCTCAAAGGTGCAGTGGGCACCTTGGGGAAGAATTTTCTCTAAATACATAAAAAAATGATAGAATTATTACGGATGTTACACATCAATCATAGGGTCTGTAGATGTGGTGTGAATGGTGGGGCACCATAGAAACCTTTCAGAGATATCCTAACTATAAATGTGCCAATGTACATTAAAGGAGAACTCCACCCCTAGACATCTTATCCCCTATCCAAAGGATAGGGGATAAGATGTCTGATCGCCGCTGGGGACCCCCGCAATATAGCATGCGGCACCCACCTGTTTCTGGTCCGGAAGCACGGGGAGGGTCTGCGTCCTCGACTACGGGAACGGAAGTTAGTGACGTCACGACTCCGCCCCCGTGTGACGTCACGCCCCGTCCCCTCAATGCAAGTCTATGGGAGGGGGCGTGACGGCCGTCACGCCCCCTCCCATAGACTTGCATTGAGGGGACGGGGCCTGATGTCACACAGGGGCGGAGTCGTGACGTCACAAACTAACAGATTATATTCCCTAACAACTCCTAACACTCCTCCTGCCCTTAAAAAACATTTCTGAGCTTTAAAAAGCTGTGTATTGTACCTTTCCCCTTGCTCACATTGTGTGAGCTCCCAGCAGGAGAAAGTGGGCGTTCCCCAGTAGGCGTGACATCACTGAAGCCTGCGAGAGCTGTGCCTCACCATGCCCCGCACCCACTTCCTGAGTTTGGTCTCCTGCCAGGCTGGGAGGAGACCAAACTAACTGTTTAACTTGAGTCAGGGAACAGAACAGAGCCACCTAGTGGACGTTTTTTTCAATCACATTAAAAACATATGTGGTAGCCCTTGGGGGGTGTATGGTAGTGGTGGTATGGTATCGGTATATGAGGGGTTAATGTTAACCCGAAAGTTCGTGACGCCAGGCTGAGGGCTGTTATGCTGAGACTATGCTCTGGCCTATCGCCGCCCTTCCAAGTAACGACAGGTGCATAAAATGACTGAAGGTCCACAAAGATATTGAACTTGAACAACTTTACTACAATGTTTGCGATACATCCAAGGCACAGTAACAGTCTATTATGAACAGTCCTTTGAGTTGCGTAGTGACTGACAATTGTTGCGGACCCCGATAATAATTCAGTCTTTAAATTTAGGGATATATTTGCAGATCCGTCCGGATTTAGTATGATTAGGTCCGGTGATGCTGCAGAGTGTTTGGGAATTGCTACACTCTAGATTTGGAATGATCCGGCCGTTGCCGCAAGGCTCGGGCCTAACTCACTGCGACAGCTGCGATACAGATGCTTCTTCCTCAGAGGCGCAGGAACAAGAGCGCAAGAGCCCGTTAAGATGGCCGCCGCTCCCTTATATGGGCAGGGGGCGGGGTGAATTTGATTGGTCCGAACACTTGTCACTCACCATTACAGAGAGTAATGGGAATGCTTACGTAATAGGGCCTCCAAAGGTCCTTAAGCAGAAAAACCATAGAGTTCACTCAGACACGTGACCCGCAGGTCCTGGTACGCTATGGAACAGGTAATTAACTCTTTATTTACACATATCCTATCTTATTTACACTAACCATGTATAATTTACAATTGTATATGCTAGAATAGAGGTGACTAGGGGTAAACTACACTACAGGGATCCCTACGTCCTAGGGACTCTGGCTATGGGGACCCTAAACACATAGGTACCGCATCAGATGCGGGACTGGGACACCACACATATAAAAGGTTGAGAATTTTAACAGCAAGTAAATAGCAAAGTGTCTTAAAATGACTTGAGGAACAATATATTAAAAGTTTAGTTTGGTGACAGGTACTCTTTAAGGAAACGATCAGGAATTAAACAATACATCAGTACCAATCTTTATTGAGCATGTTACCCATAACCATTATGGTTTCTGGCAATATGATGTAACTGCCGTTCAAGGCCGCGTGAGCAAGAGACAAAGCAATCTACTGCACAGATCTCGCGGGAGACCCTACTGGTCATGTGACACTTCTCAGCTCGACGTGAGAGATGAAGAACATGGGTCTACAGCAGGAGAGTGGTCCAAAGCACACATCCGAAAGTTCCACAAGACTTAGGATAGGTTCATATATGCTTTGGAGGCTCCATCCGTCGCAGATTCTGTTCAGGAAAAGTAAAGGAGCCAAATGGGCCTCTGCATAAGGGACACCAAAGGATGTTATGAGACCCTATTGACTTTGATGGAGTCCATTGGGTTTCCATCTGGCCTTCGTCACTCTACAGGATTCTGACTCTTCAAAAAATATTGTGACAGAGTCTCCAATGCAGATGTGGTCTTCTTCCGCATTCTGGAGCCCGACGCGTCACACTGGGAGCAGCTTTTCGCTGGTGGCAGCTATGTCCCGCCTCCGCCGGTGATACCGCAGTGTCATGTAACAGGGAGAAGAAGGGGCCCAAGCTCATTACATGAAACTGCGCTCAGCGTAACAACGGCCGAGGCGGCACATAGCTGGGAGAAAGTGCAGGGGCTGGGGCACCGGTCCGTTTTACGTCATACTTACTATGACATGAAAAGGACCATCACCTTAGCCCTGTCCCTGCCCTCCCACTCCTGTGTGTCAGTCTGAAGGATCTGTTTTTCTGTAATATCACAATAAACTTATATGTCACAAAGTTGCTGTGGTGAGTGCCATGCTTTATTTTCTTTCTACATGAAGATTGGATTCGCACTGTATAATTCATCTAGTGTGGGGCACCCCGAGGACCATCTGACTGACTGATTATACTGGTGGCTTGCATGGTTGATTATTAACCCTTGCAGTGCCTAGACTGGTTTTCTTTTCTTTTTTTTATTTCATTGCTAAAGGTGTCAATAATGTCGTCCAAAACGGCCTTAGATCTTTTCTAATGTAATCCATACATTGACCGTAACTGCTTCATTAGCTATAATTCTATACATTGTTGCAAATTTAGAGGGAAAAAAAAAGATATGTGACTATAAAGCTAAGCCACTTTCAGATCTAGCCATTAGATACAAATAAAGGTAACATAACACTATTGCCTTTAGGGGAGCACTCACCACATACTGATCCCTCATCATCTCCTCTTGAGCAGTCCGTCTGAAAGTCACACACCTGTACTTGACCAATACATTCCCCATTATCGCAACGGAACGATGAATCCCATGGACATGTAGATAAATCTTCTTCGTGATCTGAAATATAAGGCAGTAGTGCTGAAAGGTAGACAAATACATCATAAAGCGAAAATGTCACCAAGAATATGCTTGTGAAGCTGCACACACCGTGCACTAGGGCTTCACAAGCATATTCTAGGCATACCTTAAGTGGCCCCTTAGGCTAGTTTATACTTACACAATCAAGCTTTATAATCCCCTCGGGAGTCAGACTGACCGCCGGAGAGGCGGAGCCTGAGGTCCGCACCGTCTCTTTCAGCCTATGTCCTACAGTTGATAGACAGGCAGGGCTCATCTGCTTGCAGCGGCCCTGTGTAGCCCTGCTGCCTGCGCACCCTACTTGTCAATCAACAGCGCAACGTAGGTAAAAAGAGGCGGTGCAGCCCAGAGCAGAGCGGACCCCATGCTCCGTCTTGCCGACTGTCAGTCTGACTCCCGAGAGGATTATACAGTTTGATTGTGTAAGTATAAACTAGGCTAAGGTACCACTAAAGGTATGCCCTAGAATGTGCTTGTGAAGCCCTAGTGCACTGTGTGTGCAGCTTCACAAGCATATTCTTGGTGACAGTTTCGCTTTAAACTTCTCGTAAACTAAGGCGTGTAAATGAAGTTATGTGTAATAATGAAATGACACAGGAGAAATGTATTGAACACGTGAAGAAAAAGAGGCGCAAAAAGGCATGGAGAGCCAGGACAACAGTTGAAATCTATCAATAATTAAAAAGCAATCCACAGTCAAGGACACTTGTTGAGGGTTTCAAAAAGTCCTGGAATTAGCAGGTACTATTGCTTCCAAGAAACTATTTAGTGAGAAAAATTGTGACGTGTTTAAAGGGGTTCTCCGGTTAAAACCTGTTCTGGTGCCAGAACATTAAACAGATTTGTAAATCACTTCTATTTAACAATCATAATCCTTCCAGTACTTATCAGCTGCTGTATACTACAGAGGAAGTTCTTTTCTTTTTGAATTTCTTTTCCGTCTGATCACAGTGCTCTCTGCTGACACCTCTGTCCGTGTCAGGAACTGTCCAGAGCAGGAGCAAATCCACATAGCAAACTTCTCCTGCTCTGGACAGTTCCTGACATGGACAGAGGTGTCAGCAGAGAGCACTGTGGTCAGACAGAAAAGAAATGAATAAAGAAAAGAACTTCCCCTGGAGCATACAGCAGCTGATAAGTACTGGAAGGATTAAGATTTTTAAATAGAAGTCATTTACAAATCTGTTTAACTTTTTGACACCAGTTGATCAGAAAAGAAATGTTTTTTCACCCCTTTAAAATACCCCTTTAATACTTATTTTACCTGCTGTATAAAGAATACATCAGACTTATTCTGCATTTGTGAATTCATTTCTGTATGGTACTGTATTTTTACTGCATGATATAGCATAGCATTCTATAGAGGTACTATATGAGTTCTGTGTACTTCATGTGAGTCCTATGGGGTGTGGATACTGTATAAGTTCTGACATATTTCTTTCTTCAAAACAACATACTCCAGTAATTTAGTAATTTAACATAGATCTGTATATGCTAATGTTTTCCAAACTGATCTGTACAGAACAGAAAGTCTCTGATTATTGTTAGGCTCAGTGTCCAGACTGAAAATGGCAACTGTGGATTAATTTATAACAAAGTAAAAAAACATACCGTATATACTCGAGTATAAGCCGACCCGAATAAAAGCCGAGGCCCCTAATTTTACCCCAAAAACCCAGGAAAAGTTATTGACTTGATTATAAGCCTACGGTGGGAAATACATCATCCCCCCATGTAATCATCCAGACCCCCGTCATTAACACCCCCGTCATCATCCCTCCATCATCACCGCCTATCAATCCCTTCATCAGTGGTCTTCAACCTGCGGACCTCCAGATGTTGCAAAACTACAACTCCCAGCATGCCCGAACAGCCATCGGCTGTCCAGGCATGCTGGGAGTTGTAGTTTTGAAACCTCTGGAGGTCCGCAGGTTGAAGACCACTGCGGCCTTCGTCATCATCCCCCCCCTTCATCATCACCGCCTATCAATCCCTTCATCAGTGGTCTTCAACCTGTGGACCTCCAGATGTTGCAAAACTACAACTCCCAGCAGGAGGGGGGGCCTCTTCTCCGCACTTCGGGCCCGGACTAGTGACGTTGCCTTGACGACGACGCACAAGGACATTGCGCATGAACGTCCCTGTGCGTCGTCGTCAAGGCAACGTCACTACTCTAGGGCCGGGCCCGAAGCACGGAGAAGAGGCCCCCCTGGTGAAAATGGACAGCCCGCAACGACTAACCATCCCCACCGGACGGTCCCTGCAGTATAGATGGCCCGGACCAGCTCACCCTAACTTCCCGCCGAGGGGAGGGGAGTACAAAACAAAAAGGGGGGGGGGGGGGTCTGGATGATGACGAAGGCCGCAGTGGTCTTCAACCTGTGGACCTCCAGAGGTTTCAAAACTACAACACCGGGCTTGCTGGGAGTTGTAGTTTTGCAACATCTGGAAGTCCGCAGGTTGAAGACCACTGATGAAGGGATTGACAGGCAGAGAGTTCACTAGAGTATAAGCCGAGGGGGGCGTTTTCAGCACGAAAAATCGTGCTGGAAAACTCGGCTTATACTCGAGCATATACGGTACTTAGTATAAAAAAATTCTTAAAAACATATTTAGTATAAAAGTTCAATTTAAGCAATAGGTCATTTTCTGAGGACACATTCCCTGACACATTCCCTCTTTGTCAGTGTTTACAAACTAGGGTACCTCCAGCTGTTGCAAAACTACAACTCCCAGCATGCCCAGCTGTCTGGGCATGCTGGGAGTTGTAGTTTTGCAACAGCTGGAGGTGCACTGTTTGGAATACACTGGTATACTCTAATGTAATTTTCGGTAGCCCCTGACTTCTATGGGGAAAAATAGGCATCCAAACAACATCCAGTGGGGAACCTCTATATTACAGCTCTACATTGCAGTTGAACTTGATATATTGTAATCTTGTCCTAAGCACAACTCCTCTGTAATGATATATATATATATATATATATATATATATATATATATATATATATATACACACACATATATATATATATATACTTTTGATATATACATATATATGACATCTGATACATATTATACACTGCTCAAAAAAACAAAGGGAACACTATGATAACACATCCTAGATCTGAATGAATGAACTAACCGTATGAAATACTTTCGTCTTTACATAGTTGAATGTGCTAATAACAAAATCACACAAATTATCAATGGAAATCAAATTTCTCAACCCATGGAGGTCTGGATATGGAGTCACACTCAAAATCAAAGTGGAAAACCCCACTACAGGCTGATTCAACTTTATGTAATGTCCTTAACACAAGTCACAATGAGGCTCAGTAGTGTGTGTGGCCTCCACGTGCCCATATGACCTCCCTACAATGTCTGGGCATGCTCCTGATGAGGTGGCGGATGATCTCCTGAGGGATGTCCTCCCAGACCTGGACTAAAGCATCCGCCAACTCCTGGACAGTCTGGATGGAGTGATATATGATGTCCCAGATGTGCTCAATCAGATTCAGGTCTGGGGAACGGTCGGGCCAGTCCATAGCATCAATGCCTTCCTCTTGCAGGAACTGCTGACACACTCCAGCCAGATGAGGTCTAGTATTGTCTTGTATTAGGAGGAACCCAGGGCCAACCGCACCAGCATATGGTCTCACAAGGGGTCTGAGGATCTCATCTCGGTACCTAATGGCAGTCAGGCTACCTCTAGCCAGCATATGGAGGGCTGTGCGGCCCCCCCAAAGAAATGCCACCCCACACCATTACAGACCCACCGCCAAACCGGTCATGCTGGAGGATGTTGCAGGCAGCAGAATGTTCACCACGGCGTCTCCAGACTCTGCTTTCATCTGTGAAGAGCAACGGCACCAGTGGCTAATTTGCCAATCTTGGTGTTCTCTGGCAAATCCCAAACGTCCTGCACGATGTTGGGCTGTAAGCACAACCCCCACCTGTGGACATCTGGCCCTCAAACCACCCTCATGGAGTTTGTTTCTGACCGTTTGAGTGGACACATGCACATTTGTGGCCTGCTGGAGGTCATTTTGCAGGGCTCTGGCAGTGCTCCTCCTGCTCCTCCTTGCACAAAGGTGGAGGTAGTGGTCCTGCTGCTGGGTTGTTGCACTCCTATGGCCTCCTCCATGTCTCCTGATGTACTGGCCTGTCTCCTGGTAGTGCCTCCATGCTCTAGACATTACGCTGACAGACACAGCAAACCTCCTTGCCACAGCTCGCATTGATGTGCCATCCTGGATGAGCTGCACTACTGAGCCACTTGTGTGGGTTGTAGACTCCGTCTCATGTTACTACTAGAGTGAAAGCACCGCCAGCATTCAAAAGTGACAAAAACATCAGCCAGGAAGCATAGGAACTGAGAAGTGGTCTGTGGTCACCACCTGTAGAACCACTTCTTTATTGGGGGTGTCCTGCTAATTGCCTATAATTTCCACCTGTTGTCTGTTCCATTTGGACAACATCATGTGAAATTGATTGTCAATCAGTGTTCTTCCTGAGTGGACAGTGTGATTTCACAGAAGTGTCATTGACTTGGAGTTACATTGTGTTGTTTAGGTGTTCCCTTTATTTGTTTGAGCAGTGTACTTCTGATACATGCTTATTCCATCAGTCCCTATACATTGTCCTACTTTAGCTCTGTTCATCCCGTGTTTTTTTTTTGTTAAGTTTCCCAGTCAGCAGGGAATAATATTCTAACACCAAAGAAATATCTAAAGCTGCCAGAAGCCATTATGAAGCAGTGCGCAGTTTTAAAGAGAGTCTGTCAGCAATTTCACCCCGGTAAACTCTGAACACAGCAGTTTAAACGTTCACATGTGTGCTATGATGTCTAGGCATAACTAAGAAAATGTTTTATTTAGTCATGAGCAGTATTCTAATACAGTCAGCCCTCAACTTACAATGGCCTCAGGTTACAATATATTCGGTCTTTTCTGGACCATTGTAACTTGAAACCAGACACAACATACAATGTAAAGACAGTTCAGAATGGGGAAATGTGTCAATGGCTGAAAGAACCGACCAATCAGAATGGACATTTCACTGGTAAAACCCCTGTATTACTGAAGTGCATGCACTGACTGGTGTCTGGTAGCGCCCCCTACAGTACAGGGAGGTATTACATGTTCTGTACTCTTTACCTGTACCAGGGTTAGCGGCTCCTTTGGACACCAGGTGAGGGCGGCTCAATTACTTTTTTTTAGGACACTGTGTACTGTACAGGACCCTGAAGAAGCTCCTGTCCTCTACATAGACAGTGATTACAGCTCCCAGCAGATCTTTCTTACTTTTATATGTAAGGATTTGCTTTATCTATATTAGTTATTTACTTATTTTTCTTTAATCCTCACTTCTTACTATTTTTGGATGACATTTTGGGGCTTTAGAACCAATTCCCAGGTTTCCATAGAGTTATGTTCTCAACATACAATGGTTTCATCATACAATGGTCGTCCTGGAACCAATTAATATTGTAACTTGAGGGACCACGCGTCTGACGGGTATTTAATCTTTAGTAGCCAAAATGCCCAGAATTATCGGTTGCAACTTGCAAACAATCTGAATCCCTCCCCACTGCTCTTGAATGATGTCTTCTGAAAAGGTTTTTGGATGGTACAGGATACATCAAGCAGGGGATGAAAGGATAGGCTTAGGAGTGGCTGCTGCAGATAAACCGACTTCACCAAAGAATGAACGACTATCGGAAACCGGGTTCACATTAAAGAATTTCAGAGTGGAGAAATTCCACTCGAAAAATTCCAGTGCAGCAGCCTCCTATTGCTTGTAATGGGTTTCTGCTGCACTGTGCACAGAGCAAAATTTGCATGGTAGACAATTCCACTGCGAAAATCCAAATTCTGGACTCCACCAAAAGAATTATCAAGTTCACTCTGTCAGCAGAATCCACTCGGACATGCATAGTTGACTATGGAGACCATCCCAGATCGACCCTCCCCCCCCCCCCCCCCCCCCCACCCCCCCTGGCAGGACCAAGCTTTATCAATCGAGTGCAGAGCACACAGATCTATGTGGTTTTATGAAAAGTTGACTCTCCTTTGAAAACCATATGCCAAAAGATGCATCCGGTTGCATCCATTTTGCGTCTTGTCCGTTTTTTGTCCGTTTTTTCCCCGTACCAAAAACCGTAGTCTACCACGGTTTTTGGTCCGAGTGAAAAACTGTATTAAACTGTATAAGTTTTTTTTAAAAACATGGAAGTCAATGGGAACTGTACAGAACTGTATGTGCGTACGGTTCCATCCGGTTTTCACCATACGGTTTTTGACTTTGCACAGTTTTTTTTTCTTGGAATTTCAATCAAACAAGTGAAACTTTATTCATAATGGAGTAAAAAGTTAAAAACGTATACATTTTTTTCTTAAAAAAACTTATGCAACCGGACATCATTTTTCAAACCGTATACGTTTTTTAACCGTATACGGGTTAAAATTTGTACACACTTTTAGATACAGTTTAGTCCGGTTTTGAGGAATCCGTTTTTTATCAAAAACCTGATACGGTAACTGTATTGCAAAAAAAAAAAAACGTGGTGTGAATGCAGCCTTAGGCTGGGTTCACACCACGTTTTTCAAATACGGTAACCTTATACGGATTTCCGCAAAAAAAACGTATACGACCGTATCCGAAACCGTATGCATAGAGAATGCATTGTAAACAGTATTCCAAATGTTGTGTACGGTTGCATCCGTTTTGCCTCGGTTACGGTTTTGCCGATTTTTCAACCGTAGGCAAAAACGCTGTCGACCACGTTTTTGCCTCCGGTTGGAAAACCGTATGCGAACCGTATGCGGTTCTTTTAACATTGTCGTCTATGAGAACCGTACACGGAATTTCAGAATACGGTTGCACACGGTTTTTCTAATCCGTTTTTGGAGTTGACACATGCGCAGATTGGAATTTCAATAGAACAATAGTAACTTTATTAAATTGCTGGAAAACTAATTCCAACAATATAGCAAAACCGTTGGCAAAAACGGATGCAAACGGATAGAACCGTACGGGGAAAAACCGTATACGTTTTAATTTGGAGTCATACAGTTGTATAAGGTTGCATATGGTTTTCGCCATACGTTTTTTAGCGGAAAACCGTATACGGTAACCGTATTTGAAAAACGTGGTGTGAACCCAGCCTAACACAGTCTGTAGTACAGTGTTTCCCAACCAGGGGGCCTCCAGCTGTTGCAAAACTACAACTCCCAGCATGCCCGGACAGCCGTTGGCTGCATGCATTCCGTGCAAATTCCGCAGAAATCAAGCACCATTGACTTCAAAGGGATTCCGCAGCCAAAGTCTGGAAAAATATAAAGACCAGACTTCTATTTTTCCGGACCGTGGAAATCGAGATTTTCACATCAGTCATTGCGGAGTCCCATTAAAGTTAATGGGCAATAAATTTAGGTGGAATTCCGCGTGGAAAATTCATGCAGAATTTCCGTCATGTGAATGCCGCCTATTGCTCCATTCACTTCAATGAAACTAAGCTGCAATACCGCGCAGAACCTAGGGACAGGGGTGGCGCTGCTTTTGGAAGAAATCAGCTCCATTTTTCTATTTCTGGATAACCCCTTTAAAGGAGTACTCTGGTGGAAAACTTAAATTTTTTTTTTTTTTTTTAAATCAACTGGTGCCAGAAAGTTAAACAGATTTGTAAATGACTTCTATTAAAAAATCTTAATCCTTTCAGTACTTATGAGCTGATGAAGTTGAGTTGTTCTTTTGTAAGTTCTCTCTGATGACACATGTCTCGGGAACCTGTCCAGAGTAGAAGCAAATCCCCATAGCAAATCTCTTCTTTTCTGTGCAGTTCCTGAGACAAGCAGAGATGTCAGCAGAGAGCACTGTTGCCAGACAGATAAGAACAACTCAACTTCAGCAGCTGATAATTATTCTTTTCCAAAAAGAAAATAATTTCCTCTGTAGTATTCAGCAGCCAATAAGTACTGGAAGGATTAAGATTTTTTAATAGAAGTAATTTACAAAACTTCCTGGAGCCAGTATATATATATATATATATATATATATATATATATATATAAAGTTTTTTCCTGAAATACCCCTTTAATGGGAGTTACGCAAGTTATTTTGTTTCCGTAACTCCTGGTGTCAATGAGTCCTCCCTAGTCTACAGGTTCCTATGGTCCATGTGAAGCATCTCCGTAAATCCTGTTAACAACTGCTCAGGCGAGATTTCTAAGCCCACAATAAAAATCTATAACAGGAAAATTAAAAAAAAATTACCGTATTTTTCGCCCTATAGGATGCACCGGCATATAAGACGCACCCAATTTTAAAGGTGCAAAATCTAGAAAAAAAAGATTCTGCACCCAACAGTGATCTTCAACCCGCGGACCTCCAGATGTTGCAAAACTACAACTCCCAGCATGCCCGGACAGCCAACGGCTGTCCGGGCATGCTGGGAGTTGTAGTTTTGCAACATCTGGAGGTCCGCAGGTTGAAGACCACTGGTATAGGAGGTAATACTCACCTGTCCCCGCCACTCCGGACCCGTCACCGCTGCCCTGGATGTCGCTCCATCGCTGTCGCGGAGTCCCCGAGGTGTCCCCGACGCTCCGGATGTCTTCTTCCCCGGGATCCACGCTCTCTCCGTCGCCGTCATCACGTCGCTATGCACGCCGCTCCTATTGGATGACGGGACGGCGTGCGCGACGACGTGATGACGAGGAAGGAGAGCGCCGGCCATCCAGGGGATCCCGGCCCGGAGCAGACACCGAGGAGGCAGGTAAGTTCCCTCCCGGTGTCCTGTAAGCTGTTCGGAACGCCGCGATTTCACCGCGGTGGTCCCGAACAGCCCGACTGAACAGCCGGGTTAGTGTTACTTTCGCGGTGATGCCTCTTATTGACCCTTCAGACGCGGCGATCAAAGCAGACCGCCGCGTCTGAAGGGTTAATACAGGACATCACCGCGATCGGTGATGTCCTGTATTAGACGCGGGTCCCGGCCGTTGATGGCCGCAGGGACCGTCCCGATAGGTGTGTATATTCGCCGTAAAAGACGCACCAACTATACCCCCCCAGTTTTGGGGAAGAAAAAGTGCGTCTTATACGGCGAAAAATAGGGTAAATGAAGAATAATTTTCACTTCAATATGTTTCATCTTGTTGTAAACAGTAAAACATATAAATGATACAATCCCTTAAAGAGTTTACAGGGTAAAATCTGATGATATTCCTTTAAATCAGAAGCTCGATTTGATTAATTGTATTTATTTGTTTGAATGATATAAAGTGAAATGTAATTTTACTAAACATGAACTCACGCTGGGACCTAAGTACAACGCGGTGCAGTCTGCAAATCCAGAACAGACACACATGCTTAGAATTAGGGACAGAGCTACTTTGGTCCTTTCCTCTACTTCAGAAGTCTCCAAATTACGGACCGCAAACTGTTACAAACCTACAGCTCCCAGCATGCCCCGACAGCCTACAGGATACTATTTTATTACCTAAATATTTTTTTGTTTTGTTTAGGAAATATTTTAGTTTTTCAAGACAGCCCAGTTAGCTTATGAAAAATGTTGATTTTGTCCCTATTTTTGAATAAAACCGCCCAAAAATTATGGTGGAATTCTCTCCCGGAGGAGGTCATGGGGAACTCTGTAAAAGAATTCAAAAGGGGTCTGGATACATTTTTGGAGAATAATAACATTACAGGTTATGTATAATAGATTTCTAGGGACAGAACGTTGATCCAGGGATTTATTCTGATGCCATATTTGGAGTTGGGAAGTAATTTTTACCTCTAATATGAGGGTTTTTTGTCTTCCTCTGGATCAACTCAGTAGGGACTCATTAGGGTTATAGGTTGAACTTTATGGACTCTGATCTTTTTTCAACCTTATTAAAGGGGTACCCCTGTGGAAAACATTTTTTTTTTTTGTTTAATCAACTGGTGCCAGAAAGTTAAACAGATTTGTAAATGACTTCTATTAAAAAATCTTAATCCTTCCAGTACTTATTAGCTGCTGAATACTACAGAGGAAATTCTTTTCTTTTTGGAACACAGAGCTCTCTGCTGACATCACGAGCACAGTGCTCTCTGCTGACATCTCTGTCCATTTTAAGAACTGTCCAGAGTAGGAGAAAATCCCCATAGAAAACATATGCTGCTCTGGACAGTTCCTAAAATGGACAGAGATGTCAGCAGAGAGCACTGTGGTCGTGATGTCAGCAGAGAGCTCTGTGTTCCAAAAAGAAAAGAATTTCCTCTGTAGTATTCAGCAGCTAATAAGTACTGGAAGGATTAGGATTTCTTTTTATAGAAGTAATTTACAAATCTGTTTAACTTTCTGGCACCAGTTGATAAAAAAAAAAAAAAAACTTTTTCCACCGGAGTACCCCTTTAACTATGTTACTATGTAAAAATTGACATTTCTGCATTCTTAAAGTTGCCACGGCCTATGCTGCCTGATCTTAAAGGGGTACTCCGCCCCTAGACATCTAATCCCCTATCCAAAGGGTAGGGGATAAGATGTCTGATCACAGGGGTCCCGGTGCTGGGGAACCCTTGCCATCTCGGCTGCGGTACCCCCAGACAACCGATGCACAGAGCGAACTTCGCTCCGTGCCAGATGACTGGCGATGCGGGGTGGAGGCTTGTAACGTCACAGCCACACCCTATTGTGATGTCACGGCCACGCCCCCTCAATGCAAGTCTATGGGAGGGGGGCGTGACAGCCGTCACGCCCCCCTCCCATAGACTTGCATTGAGGGGGCATGACCGTGATGTCACGTGCCTCCGGCGCTGCACCCGACGCTGTAAACCAATGCCGGGTGCAGGAGGGAAATTGCGGGGATCAGACATCTTATCCCCTATCCTTTGGTAATGACCCCGGACCGATGGAGCAGCGGAGTACCAGGGCAGTATGGATCACTTGGGTTGTATGTCTATAGTGGGGAAAGACTGGTAAAATTGTGTGTGTGTGTGTGTGTGGGGGGGGGGGGGGGGGGGGTTCAATTCCCGAAATAAAATACAGAACAAAGAATATATGTGAAAATGAGATTATCATCTTACCATCAAAGCAGTTTCTCAGGCGGACACTGTTCAGAATTATGAAGCTCTCGGCCTTCTGAGTGCAATAGGTGTAACTCAGAGTGATGTGAAAGGGTCCGTCTATTTCACCAATATTCGTGCTCAACAGCTTCCAGTGGGACCTAAATCCCCCCCCCAAAAAAACACAAAATAAAGTATTATATTAAGTCTCAAAGCTGCATTTCAATAATTTTGGCAAGAACCAGACATAGTGGGAGCTCCAATGAGATCTGTCTGTCCTTCACAATGTGAGGCTTGTCAGAAAGGAGTCCATAAAGGTTGCTGCAGGCTGTTCTCACCGTGCGAGGAAACTTCCCTATCAATAGATCTTCACCCTGCTGTGTCCTCCACAATAGGACTGTAGTCCTGTCACATGATGAATGACAAAAGTATATTATCAATTTGTTATCCCTCCTGCCAAACATTTTACCAGTGGGAACTAGTGTTGCTCGCGAATATTCGCAATGCAAATTTTATTTGCGAATTCACGAATATTCGCGAATATAGCACTATATATTCGTAATTACGAATATTCTTTTTTAAATTTTTTTTTTTCACAGTACACATCACAGTGATCATCCTTCTCTGCTTCCAGCTTGTGTGGTGTAAGGAAGGCTCTAATAATACTGTGTGAGACTGGTGTGTGAATTTTCGCATATACACATTTTCGCCTAAGCAAATTTTAGTATATGCTCATTTTTGCATGTGTTAATGTTCGCATACGCGAATTTTCCTACATGCGAGAATATTACGAATTTGTGAATATTCGCAAATATATGACGAATATTCGTCCGTATATTTGCGAATATTCACGAATTCTAATATGGCCATATTCGAATTTGCGACTATATGGACGAATACTCTTCATATATTCGCTAAATTCGCATATTCGTAATATTCGCGGTTTATTTTCGCATATAGGAAAATTCGCATATACAAATATTAACCCCTTAAGGACCGGAGGTTTTTCCGTTTTTGCATTTTCGTTTTTTGCTCCTTGCCTTTAAAAAATCATAACTCTTTCAAATTTACACCTAAAAATCCATATGATGGCTTATTTTTTGCGCCACCAATTCTACTTTGTAATGACGTCAGTTATTTTGCCCAAAAATCTATGGTGAAGCGGGAAAAAAAATCATTGTGCGACAAAATTGAAAAAAAAACGCTGTTTTGTAACTTTTGGGGGCTTCCGTTTCTACGTAGTACATTTTTCGGTAAAAATGACACCTGATATGTATTCTGTAGGTCCATACGATTATAATGATACCCTACTTATATAGGTTTGATTTTGTCGGACTTTTGGAAAAAATCATAACTACATGCAGGAAAATTAATACGTTTAAAATTGTCATCTTCTGACCCCTATAACTTTTTTATTTTTCCGTGTATGGGGCGGTATGAGGGCTCATTTTTTGCGCCGTGATCTGAAGTTTTTAACGGTACCATTTTTACATTGATAGGACTTATTGATCACTTTTTATTCATTTTTAAATGATATAAAAAGTGACCAAAAATGCACTATTTTGGACTTTGGAATTTTTTTGCGCGCACGCCATTGACCGAGCGGTTTAATTAATGATATATTTTTATAATTCGGACATTTCCGCACGCGGTGATACCACATATGTTTATTTTTATTTTTATTTACACTGTGTTTTTTTTTTTATTGGAAAAGGGGGGTGATTCAAACTTTTAATAGGGGAGGAGTTAAATGATCTTTATTCACTTTTTTTTTTCACTTTTTTTTTGCAGTGTTATAGGTCCCATAGGGACCTATAACACTGCACACACTGATCTTCTATGTTGATCACTGGTTTCTCATAAGAAACCAGTGATCAACGATTCTGCCGCATGACTGCTCAGGCCTGGATCTCAGGCACTGAGCAGTCATTCGGCGATCGGACAGCGAGGAGGCAGGAAGGGGCCCTCCCGCTGTCCTGTCAGCTGTTCGGGATGCCGCGATTAGCCGCGGCTATCCCGAACAGCCCGACTGAGCTAGCCGGGAACTTTCACTTTCACTTTTAGCCGCGCGGCTCAGCTTTGAGCGCGCGGCTAAAGGGTTAATAGCGCGCGGCGCCGCGATCGGCGCTGCGCGCTATTAGAGGCGGGTCCCGGCTTCACTATGACGCCGGGCCCGCCATGATATGACGCGGGGTTACTGTGTAACCCCGCGTTATATCAGAAGAGCAGGACCAATGACGTACCGGTACGTCATTGGTCCTTAAGGGGTTAACATTAGTGTTGCTCGCGAATATTCGCAAAACGAATTTTATTCGTGAATATCGCATATTCGCGAATATAGCGCTATATATTCGTCATTACGAATATTCGTTTATTTTTTTTTTTTTTCACAGTACACATCACAGTGATCATCCCTCTCTGCTTCCAGCTTGTGAGGTGTAATGAAGGCTCTAATACTACTGTGTGAGACTGGTGTGCGAATTTTCGCATATGTGGAAATTAGTATATGCTAATTTTGCGCATATGCGAAAAGTCATTTATGTTAATTTTTATGCCAATTTTCGCATACGCAAATGTTTCACATACACGAATTTGTACATATGCGAAAATAAAACGAGGTTATTACAAATATGCGAATATTCGCGAAAATATGACGAATATTCGTCCATATATTCTCGAATATTTGCGAATTCGAATATGACCAACACAATATGCTGCTCAGCACTAATTAACATAAGCAAAAATGCGCATATGCGAAACTTAACATACGCAAATTTTCTCATATGCGCATTTTCGCGTGTGTTACTTCTCGCATACGCGAATTTTCCTACATGCGAGAATATTACGGATATGTGAATATTCGCGAATATATGACGAATATTCGTCCATATATTCTCGAATATTCACGAATTCGAATATGGCCATATGGACAAATACTCTTCATATATTCGCTAAATTCGCATATTCGTAATACCCGCGGTTTATTATCGCATATACGAAAATTCGCGTGTGTGCAAATTCGCATATGCGAAGATTTGTATATACAAATATTACCATATGCGAAAATTTGCCTATGCAAATTTTCATATGTGCGAAAATTCGCACGCCGGTCTCACGCCTTCTTTACACCACACAAGCTGGAAGCAGAGAGGGATGATCACTGTGATAAAAAAAAAAAAAAAAAAAAGAATATTCGTGATTACGAATATATAGTGCTATATTCGCGAATGAAATTCGCATTGCGAATATTCGCGAGCAACACTACTCAACACTAGTGGGAACCGCTATAGGAATGTTGCCTTCCTGATGGACTTCTATAACTAAGGGTCTATTCACACGGCAGAATTGCCGCTTACGGAATTCCACCATAAATTTAAGCCCATAAACTTCTATGGGATTCCTCACTCCCATCACACTTCTGAATTTCTGCTTGGTGGAATTCCGCAAGCGTAAATTCAGAAGTGTGAATGGAAGTGCGAAATCCCATAGAAGTCTATGGACATTACTTTAAGGCAGAATTCCCAAAAGCGTAAATTCAGAAGTGTGAATGGGAGTGCGGTATCCCATAGAAGTCTATGGGCTTTTATTTGAGGCGGAATTCCGCAAGCTGCAATTCTGCCGTGTGAATAGTCCCTAACCATTTATAGGTCACATCTCTTGTAGATAGGTCCCATCTCTTGTTTTCGCATAAATTAAAGCCTATAAACTTCTGGGGTCAGATCTAGTGCTGTAACGGCAATGGAAAGCCTCTCTCTGTATGTCAATATGGTCATGTCTAGAAATTATATTGTGCTAAAATTGTTTGCATTTAAAGGGGTAGTCCAGTGGTGAAAAACGTATCCCCTATCCTATGGATAGGTGATAAGTTTCAGATCGCGGGGTGTCCGACCGCTGGGGCCCCCCTGTGATCTCTCTGTACGGGGTCCCGGCTCGACAGCGGCCGACACGCCCCCTCAATGCATCGCTATACCAGAGCCGGAGATTGCCGAAGGCAGCGCTCCGGCTCTGCCATAGACTTGTATTGAGGGGGCGTGTCAGCCGCTGCTTTGTGTGGTGGTCAACACGCCCCCTTCCCGCGATCTGAAACTTATCCCCTATCCTTAGGATAGGGGCTAAGTTTTTCAACCACTGGACTACTCCTTTAAGTTTATGCCACATTGTAATGAGTAGATTTTGAATATTTTTTTATTCAGTTAAACCATCTAAGGTCCCTGGATACTTACTAATTTGCAAAACTCAGGCCTTTTTAAGAACAACCTATAATCCTACAGGGTTGACCATGTAAACTGTCCTTTCCTTAGAAGAAAACATTTTGAGTTGTCACTGAGACATTTCAAAGGTTTTGATTGGTCAGGGTCTGGGATCAGTCAGGGACCCCCAACTATCCCTAGAATAAGCCAGGAGTAGACTGCAGTTATGTGCGGCTTTACTTCACTCGCTATGATCTCCATATCATTGCATGAGAAAGGCTCAATAGACGTAGGGCCCACGCACACTACGGGATATCCACCTGGAGAAATTCCGGCAGACATAATGAATTAGCGCTAGGACCGCACAGACATGCAGTTCCATGTGGGATTCCAATGACATTTCGGGAGTTGGGAATTGGATATTTTGCCACAGAAATTGGAAATTTTGCCAGAGAAATTCAGAATCCATGATCCGTAATGTGTATGGGCCTTTATAATGGAGCCTATGTCGTGCAGTGAAACAAAAAGTGCTGGGAGCCAGGTAGAGAACCACATAGCAAGACAATTCTCCCATATGGTTTTAGGGTCTAAACACCCAAATAGACCTTCAGCCCAATAGACATTGAGATTTTTACTTTTTATAATAATAACTTTTTATTTATATGGTGCACACAGTTTCCGCAGCACTGTTAAATTGGTCCTCTGTACCCATTGAGGCTCACAATCTAAATTCACCTATCAGTATGTTTTTTAGGTGTGTGAAAGGAAACCAAAGAGGACCCCCCCACACACACACACACAGAGAAAACATACAAACTCATTGCAGCTGTTGTCCTTGGTGGGATTTGAACCCAGGACCTCAGTGCAGCTAGGCCACAGTGCTAACCCCTGAACCACAACGCTTCTTTAAAGTGGTACTCCGGTGGAAAACATTTTTTTTTTTAAATCAACTGGTGCCAGAAAGACAAACAGATTTGTCAATTACGTCTATTTAAAAATCTTAATCCTTCCATTACTTGTCAGCTGCTGTATGCTCCACAGGAATTGTATTTCTTTCTGGAATTCTTTTCTGTCTGACCACAGTGCTCTCTGCTGACACCTCTGTCCATGTCAGGAACTGTCCAGAGTACAGGGTGGGCCATTTATATGGATACACCTTAATAAAATGGGAATAGTTGGTGATATTAACTTCCTGTTTGTGGCACATTAGTATATGTGAGGGGGGAAACTTTTCAAGATGGGTGGTGACCATGGCGGCCATTTTGAAGTTGTCCATTTTGAATCCAACTTTTGTTTTTTCAGTAGGAAGAGGGTCATGTGACACATCAAACTTATTGGGAATTTCCCCCAAAAAACCAATGATGTGTTTGGTTTTAACATAACTTTATTCTTTCATGAGTTATTTACAAGTTTCTGACCACTTATAAAATGTGTTCAATGTGCTGCCCATTGTGTTGGATTGTCAATGCAACCCTCTTCTCTCACTCTTCACATCCCTCCAAGACTGTTGGAACACAAAAATTGATGGTATGGTGTGGTATATGGGGTACAAAGATAGTGGGGCCATTCTTCATCAATGGAAACCTCAAGGCCACTGGATATGTGAAATTGCTACATGATGATGTGTTTCCCTCTTTATGCACTGAAGCTGCACGTTCCCTGAGTTTTTCCAGCAAGATGGTGACCACCACATTATGGGTGTCAGGTCCGAGCATTCCTAGATGAACAGTTTCCTGGAAAGTGGATTGGTCGTCGTGGGCCAGTTGAATGGCCCCCAAGGTCTCCCGATCTGACCCCCTTAGACTTTTATCTTTGGGGTCATCTGAAGGCAATTGTCTATGCTGTGAAGATACGAGATGTGCAGCACCTGAAACTACGGATACTGGAAGCCTGTGCTAGCATTTCTCCTGCGGTGTATATAGTAGTATATAGCAGTGTATACGGATACTGGAAGCTTGTGCTAGCATTTCTCCTGCGGTGTATATAGTAGTATATAGCAGTGTATATGGATACTGGAAGCCTGTGCTAGCATTTCTCCTGCGGTGTATATAGTAGTATATAGCAGTGTATACAGATACTGGAAGCCTGTGCTAACATTTCTCCTGCGGTGTATATAGTAGTATATAGCAGTGTATATGGATACTGGAAGCCTGTGCTAGCATTTCTCCTGCGGTGTATATAGTAGTATATAGCAGTGTATACAGATACTGGAAGCCTGTGCTAACATTTCTCCTGCGGTGTTGCTATCAGTGTGTGGGAGAAGAGGGTTGCATTGACAATCCAACACAATGGCCCTCATTTACTAAGAAAATCGGGTTGTAAGTCTATGTTGCTTTCTTACCCGACTGCTTTTTTCCCCTGGTATTTATTATTATGTCGCATCCTGTTTGTCGCACGTGGGATTTGTTGGTTTTGGTTTCCAACTCCTCTGAGCTGTCGGGAAAAAATCCACAACAATACAACAAATTCGGGTTGGAAACCTTTATAAATACGAAATGTCGGGTTACGCCCCTTTTTCGGGTTTGGGAGAATCCACATCGGGTCCGTCGGGAAAAAATTTCGCATGGTGTCGCAGACTGGCGCACGATGTCTGCGACATGGCGCAGACAAAGATGCAACAAAAAAAAACGACAAAAGAGGTCGGGTTTAGAATAGTAAATGAGGGCCAATGGGCAGCACTTTGAACACATTTTATAAGTGGTCAGAAACTTGTAAATAACTCATGAAAGAATAAAGTTACGTTAAAACCAAGCACATCATTGTTTTTCTTGTGAAATTCCCAATAATTTTGATGTCACATGACCCTCTTCCTATTGAAAAAAACAAAAGTTGGATTCAAAATGGCCAACTTCAAAATGGCCGCCATGGTCACCACCCATCTTGAAAACTCCCCCCCCCCCCCCCTCTCACATATACTAATGTGCCACAAACAGGTAGTTAATATCCCCAACCATTCCCATTTTATTAAGGTGTATCCATATAAATGGCCCACCCTGTACATGCAAATCTCCATGGCAAACCTCTTCTGCTCTGAACGGTTCCTGATTCGGACAGAGGTGTCAGCAGAGAGCACTGTGGTCAGACTGGAAAGAACTCCAGAAAGAAATACAACTTCCTGTGGAGCATACAGCAGCTGATAAGTACCGGAAGGATTAAGATTTTTTAATAGAAGTCATTTACAAATCTGTATAACTTTCTGGCACCAGTTGATTTAATAAATAAAAAAATGGTTTCAACTGGAGAACCCCTTTAAATAAAATTTACTTTTGGAAACTAAGTAATACCAAACTCACCTTTCGGGATTCTTGTAATATTATGTCATCTGTCTTTATTTGTCTTACTTTACTGTATGGGATTGTATTTGCCATCTAAAAATGTTATTAATGTTCTGCGCTATCGTTTCTATTTCTGTTCTTCTCTATTTTGCCGCCGCAAAGTACAATCCATATAGAAATACAGCCAGTATCCACTTCTATTCCATATTCATGAGAGGTCTTCACCTATTCAGATCGCTTCCTAGGCATCGTTCCCTCAACTAATTTGTAGTCATGCGCCACGGCAGGCCAAATATCATAGCGTCCGATATTAAAGGGGTACTCCGGTGAAAAACATTTTTTATTTTATTTTTTAATCAACTGGTGCCGGAAAGTTAAACAGATTTGTAAATTACTAATATTAACCAAGTTCGCACCAGATAGAAGGTATTTGTAAGTGAAATATAGGTTCTAGACACATAAAAATGATTAGGATTAGGTATTGAGTAACATGTAAAATTGTTGTTTTGACAGATATAACAGATACTCTTTAGGGCTTTAAAACATAGGGTGGCTATCTCATATAGGTGCCAGCTTTCTTTCTTTTCTGGATGAGACCTAAATTACATACCTCTTTAGCTGTAATGACGGCTGCCTGCCCTGACCCACATATGTTTTCTCAAATTGAATGATCTCTGCCAACCCTACCATGCTTTTACTATTAATTCTATACCATCATTTAAAATACCATCTGCAAGCTGTTAGCTGCTGGAGCCTACTCGGGGGACCCAATCTGGGGATTTTCTCTTAGAAAGTCCATAACCATAGGAGGGGTGATTTAAGGTGAAAGTTGGAGAATTCCTTATGTTCCAGCCAATGGTTTGTTACTAAGCCAAATCAATTAACTATATACAGTGGGTCCATACTGTTTTGCATCAGTTTATTTTTTTGCAGAACGTATCCCTTTAAAACTGACAAAACTGTATACAAACGTGTGCTCTGAAATGAAACTGCATATACGGTTTTAAACTGTATGCGGTTTGAATTTAGAGGTCCAGTTGCATCATTTTATGTAAGAAGTTTTGTGTACAGTAAAAAAAAAAAAAAAACACACACACAAAATGTACACGATTAAGAAAGTACACAACTAGATGCATCTTGTTGCATACGTTTTTGTATGGGAGGTCTATGTACACGGTTTTCCATACGGTTGTATACAGTTTTCCTATACAAAACAGTATAAGGGTGTGAATACACCCTTAAAGGGGTACTCCGGTGGAGAACTTTTTTTTTTTTTTTTTTTTTTTAACCAACTGGTGCCAGAAAGTTAAACAGATAGATTTGTAAATTACTTCTATTAAAAAAAATCTTAATCCTTCCAGTACTTATTAGCTGCTGAATACTACAGAGGAAATTCTTTTCTTTTTGGAACACAGAGCTCTCTGCTGACATCATGACCACAGTGCTCTCTGCTGACACCTCTGTCCATTTTAGGAATTGTCCAGAGCAGCATATGTTTTCTATGGGGATTTTCTCCTACTCTGGAAAGTTCTTAAAATGGACAGAGATGTCAGCAGAGAGCACTGTGGTCATGATGTCAGCAGAGAGCTCTGTGTTCCAAAAAGAAAATAATTATCCTCTGTAGTATTCAGCCGCTAATAAGTACTAGAAGGATTAAGATTTTTTAATAGAAGTAATTTACAAATCTGTTTAACTTTCTGGCACCAGTTGATTAAAAAAGAAAAGTTTTACACCGGAGTACCCCTTTAACATTTGACACATATTGCTCTGAATGCAAAGGGGTGTTCTGCACTGAATGAATGGGCATTGAATTACAGATACCATAGTGATTGCTATTGATCTATCGAAGCAACAGGTTGGCCCTGTGGGACTGAAATCCAGAATAGCTTCCAGACCCCTGGGGGGATAAAAATAGAAAGCCTCAGGAATCCTATTCTAAGAGCTGAACCATTCTTATATGAAATATGCCATTAAAATGAGCAGTCAAGCCAAATCAATATGGCTTATAAGTGACAGAAAGGACAGTACTTACAAAGCTTACTTACTTAGAATGTATGTCTTTTCAAACGTAATATAAAAAAACAATATATATATATATATATATATATATATATATATATAAAAAAATAATAATATATATATATATATATATATATATATATTCATGAGGAAATATACTATATCTATCAATCAGTGTTTTCCAAACAGTGTGCCTCAATCTGGTGCAAAACTACAACTCCCGGCATGCCCGGACAGCCTTCAGACACCTTGAAGACACACTGTTTGGAAAACACCGCTATAAATGTTTCAATAACCTTCTTCACTGCTTAATGGGATGAGATATGTGGAAAGGGAGGGGGAGCGAAAAGAGGCTGCGGTGCTGGGCTGCAGGGGGAGAGCAGTGACAAACTCACACAGGCTTTACGTTTTTTTTTATGCCAGTATATTGCACACTTAATCTTTTGGTATAAGACTTATTAAGCAATAATCTTACAGTACATCCATAGAATACCCCTTTAAGTGTATGGAGGTGGTATTGCCCCTTTATCTGCAGTGCGCATGCCACCATCAGTGTCTTCAATCTTCGCTTGTTTTCCCATGTAGCCATTTACAATTCAAAATTAACCACATAAAGTTGTCTATAGGTCCATAGGAGCCACATAGAGATGTCTACAGGTCAATATGAGCCATATAGAATTGTCTACAAGTCAACAGGAGCCACATAGAGATGTCTACAGGTCAAAAGGAGCCCCATAAAGCTGTCTACCAGTCAATAGGAGCCAAATAGAGCTGTCTACATGTCAATAGGAGTCACATAGAGATGTCTACATGTCAATAGGAGTCACATATAGATGTCTACATGTCAATAGGAGTCACATAGAGATGTTTACAGGTCAATAGGAGCCACATAGAGATGTCTACAGGTCAATAGGAGCCACATAGAGATGTCTACAGGTCAATAGGAGTCACATAGAGATGTCTACAGGTCAATAGGAGCCACATAGAGATGTCTACAGGTCAATAGGAGTCACATAGAGATGTCTACAGGTCAATAGGAGTCACATGGAGGTGTCTACCAGTCAATAGGAGCCATATAGAATTGTCTACGTGTCAATAGGAGCCATATAGAGATGTCTACCAGTCAATAGGAGCCATATAGAATTGTCTACGTGTCAATTTTAGCCATATAGAGCTGTCTACATGTCAATAGGAGCCATATAGAGATGTCTACATGTCAATTGGAGCCACATAGAGGTGTCTACATGTCAATAGGAGCCACATAGAGGTGTCTACATGTCAATAGGAGCCATATAGAGCTGTCTACATGTCAATAGGAGCCACATATAGCTGTCTACATGTCATTAGGAGCCATATAGACATGTCTACATGTCAATAGGAGCCATATAGAGGTGTCTACATGTCAATAGGAGGCACATAGATATGGCTACATGTCAATAGGAGACACATAGAGCTGTCTACATGTCAATAGGAGCCACTAGAGCTGTCTACAGGTCAAAAGGAGCCATATAGAGCTGTTTACATGTCAATAGGAGCCATATAGAGATGTCCACAGGTCAATATGAGCCACATAGAGATGTCTACAGGTCAATAGGAGCCACATAGAGATGTCTACAGGTCAATAGGAGCCACATTGAGCTGTCTACAAGTCAACAGGAGCCACATAGAGGTGTGTCTAAAGGTCAAAAGGAGCCCCATAAAGCTGTCTACCAGTCAATAGGAGCCACATAGAGGTGTCTACCAGTCAATAGGAGCCATATAGAGCTGTCTACATGTCACGATTCGGCAGGCTGGAGGTGGATCCTCTGTGTCAGAGAGGGATTGGCGTGGACCGTGTCGGTGGACCGGTTCTAAGTAGCTACCGGTTTTCACCAGAGCCCGCCGCAAAGCGGGATGGTCTTGCAGCGGCGGTAGCAACCAGGTCGTATCCACCGGCAACGGCTCAACCTCTCTGACTGCTGAGATAGGCATGGTACAAGGGATAAGGCAAGAGCAAGGTCGGACGTAGCAGAAGGTCAGGGCAGGCAGCAAGGATCGTAGTCAGGGGCAATGGCAGGAGGTCTGGAACACAGGCTAGGAACACTCAAGGAAAGGCTTTCTCTGGCACAAGGGCAACAAGATCCGGCAAGGGAGTGCTGGGGAAGTGAGGTATAAATAGGGAGTGCACAGGTGTAAACTAATCAGGGAGATTGGGCCAGGCACCATCATTGGTGCACTGGCCCTTTAAATTGCAGAGACCCGGCGCGCGCGCGCCCTAAGGAGCGGGGCCGCGCACACAGGGACAACACAGACGGGGAACGGGTCAGGTACCGGAGCCGAGATGCGCATCGCGAGCGGGCGCGTCCCGCATCGCGAATCGCATCCCGGCTGGGAGCAATATCGCAGCACACCCGGTCAGCAGGTCTGACCGGAGCGCTGCGAATAAGAGAACGCTGCGAGCGCTTCGGGGAGGAGCGGGGACCCGGAGCGCTCGGCGTGACAATACCCCCCCCTTGGGTCTCCCCCTCTTCTTGGAGCCTGAGAACCTGAGGATAAGACTTTTGTCCAGGATGTTGTCCTCAGGTTCCCAAGATCTCTCCTCTGGGCACTTAACTACAAAGGGTCCAAGATAACGTGGTCCCAGATTAAAACTGGGGACACGGAAGCGGATATACTTGGTGGAGAGCCACACAAAAACAGGAGGAGTTCTTCTTTTTTTTTCAGCAAGCTTCTTCACCCGGGATGAGGCTAGTATGAGGGATTTTAGAGTCTTTTTCCAGACGGTGGCGAAGCCCCGGGAAACCTCATCAACAGCGGGCACACAAGAAGGCGTGGGAGTGGGGAGGGAGGGAAGAGGGTAAAGCTTGGCACGGGGCAGAGTGTTAACAGGACGGGGGCTGTGAGGAGGAGACACAGCATAGTCCAGATAGGCCTTGGGGAGACCAGGTAAAGGAGGAGACACAGAGGTTTGACTGACGGGACTGGGAGCAGACGTGAGGCATTTTCTGTGGCAAGAAGCACCCCAGCTCTTGATCTCCCCGGTGGTCCAGACAAGGGTAGAGGAGTGGCGTTGGAGCCATGGCAGACCAAGGAGGACTTCAGAGGAGCATTTGGGCAAAACAAAAAGTTCAATTTTTTCGAGATGCAGTTCCATGCTCAAGAGCAGGGGTTCTGTGCGGTAACGCACAGTGCAGTATAGAAGAAAATCTTTCTTTCTGCGGCGAGTCCTCTCTTCAGGGGTCAGGCGAGACCGATCCACTTGCATAGCCTCCTCGGCGGGAGGCACAGGGATAGATTGCAAAGGATACTGTGAGAGAGGTGCTCCGAGCGGTGTGGCCCATGGCAGGGCCTTCCCATGCAGGAAACCACAGCAGAGTCTAGAGTCCCCATCAAATTTGTCCGGCAGGGACAAGCGGGGGTTAGGAGCGGCCGGTCGCTGCGGAGGAGTTGCAGGCGCCGGCGGAGGAGATGGTTGTTGCTGTTGCAGCTGCTGTGTCTGTGACTGAAGTTGCTGTATCTGCGGCAGCAGCTGCTGTATCTGTGACTGAAGTTGCTGTGTCACGGTGGTCAAGTATGACAGCTGGTGATTTCGTTGGGTGATCATTAGGGATTGCTGGGTGATCACCGTGGAAATGTCGGCAAGACTTGACAGCGGCACCTCAGCGGAATCCATGGCCGGATCTACTGTCACGATTCGGCAGGCTGGAGGTGGATCCTCTGTGTCAGAGAGGGATTGGCGTGGACCGTGTCGGTGGACCGGTTCTAAGTAGCTACTGGTTTTCACCAGAGCCCGCCGCAAAGTGGGATGGTCTTGCAGCGGCGGTAGCAACCAGGTCGTATCCACCGGCAACGGCTCAACCTCTCTGACTGCTGAGATAGGCATGGTACAAGGGATAAGGCAAGAGCAAGGTCGGACGTAGCAGAAGGTCAGGGCAGGCAGCAAGGATCGTAGTCAGGGGCAACGGCAGGAGGTCTGGAACACAGGCTAGGAACACTCAAGGAAAGGCTTTCTCTGGCACAAGGGCAACAAGATCCGGCAAGGGAGTGCAGGGGAAGTGAGGTATAAATAGGGAGTGCACAGGTGGAAACTAATCAGGGAGATTGGGCCAGGCACCATCATTGGTGCACTGGCCCTTTAAATTGCAGAGACCCGGCGCGCGCGCGCCCTAAGGAGCGGGGCCGCGCGCACATGGACAACACAGACGGGGAACGGGTCAGGTACGGGAGCCGAGATGCGCATCGCGAGCGGGCGCGTCCCGCATCGCGAATCGCATCCCGGCTGGGAGCAATATCGCAGCTCACCCGGTCAGCAGGTCTGACCGGAGTGCTGGGAATAAGAGAACGCTGCGAGCGCTTCGGGGAGGAGCGGGGACCCGGAGCGCTCGGCGTAACACTACGTGTCAAAAGGAGCCATATAGAGATGTTTACATGTCAATATGAGCCACATAGAGCTGTCTACCAGTCAATAGGAGCCCCATAGAGCTGTCTACGTGTCAAAAGGAGCCATATAGAGCTGACTACATGTCAATAGGAGCCACATAGAACTGTCTACCAGTCAATAGGAGCCCTATAGAGCTGTCTACGTGTCAAAAGCAGCCATATAGAGCTGACTACATGTCAATAGGAACCACATAGAGATGACTACATGTCAATAGGAGCCATATAGAGCTGTCATAGAGAGCCACATAGAGAGGAATGGGTAGCTTAGCTAAAAGGGCACTGAATAATCCCTCCACCCACAGTGAAGTAATCCTAAAAAACTCTTGTTGAATAGGAAGATGACAACCAGGGTGCCTCCAGCTGTTGTAAACTACAACTCCCAGCATGCCCAGACAGCCTTAGGCTGTCTAGGCATGGTGGGAGTTGCAGTTTTGCAAAAGTTGGAGGCACCCTAGTTGGGAAATACTGTAATACTGCATTGCTGTGTTATAACTTTAGTATATTATGGTAAAGAGCTGACAGGACATTTCTGCTGAATAATCATGACAGATACTCTATACGTATAGTGACGGCGATCGCAATAAGAATAACAGCCTACTATGAATAGTCCTATGAGTGAGTAAGATGAGTAACGGATGACATCATACAGCCGCGCGGGTCCAAGTGTGTTGGTCACGATGTTCTCTGATGTGCCAATTAAAATGATACCCGGATCAAAGCTTCTGCAGCACAAAGCCTGCACTGCAGTCAACAGTGCCGGGCAGCCTCCCCCGAGCCAAGCCAATTTTATTAATGGAATCAGGAGCGTCGTCCCTTTACATAAGTAGCCAAGACATAGCACACTGCAGCAATATCGCTCAGAACACTGAAGAAATGAAAATACAGAAATGACTCGCTATCGATTTCCTGTCTGATTTATGTAAAGCGGTTAACAATGTTCTACTTGTGAATGGAGTCCACTGAACTGGATCCAAGTTTACTACTTAGTATACAATAGATGATCATGGCCATGGTACAGATGATGTAGTTATAGTTAAGCTTATGTATGGCCAATGGAATATGTGGTTTATTTCAGTGCAACTCTATCTATCTATCTAGCCAGGGGCATAGCTTGTAAATTATGGGCCCCGATGCGAAATCTGGGCCCCATATGCCAGTTATAATACTGATCTCTTATGGGGCAGATGTACTTTGGGGCCTCCTTAGGCACCAAGGCCCCGATGCGACTGCTACCTGGTTCTAGCAGAAAGAAGATCACTGCAGCACTCCAATCGGATAAAATAAAGTGAGTAGTGTTTATTCCATCAAAAAACAAGAGGCCTGGAATAAACGCTACTCACTTTATTTCATACCATTGGAGTTCTGCAGTGATATTTTTGCTATTGTGAATTAGAGACCTGAGACCTGGGAGTTCTACAGCCACATGTTTTATCAATAAGTGTGCTTCTATCTATCTATCTATCTATCTATCTACCTACCTACTTGTGGTGTCCCAGTATGGAATGATGTGGCCCTGTACTGTCCTCCCCTCCCTGTCAGGCAGAGTCCCTGCATGTCCCTAGGGCCCCCCCATACAGTTCACCATGTTGTACATAGGTTTTGTATATATATAGTGTACTGTTGCTTTAATGTTTTGATCACATGATTGTTACCCAGGAGGCTACAGTGACCAGGTGACCCCCCAAGTGACCTATGGGCTCCTTGCACAGCCCCCCTAAATAACAATGTGAGGGGCTGCAATTTCTCTCTTTCCTGCTGAGGTCCAGTGCAGTCAAGTTGTTCCAGTGTCTGTGTCCAGAGCTTTGGAGGCCTCAAGCCTAAAGTCCTGCAGCCACAAGTCATCGTCAGTCACCATCTCTGTCAAGTCAAGTCCATCTGTAGTTACCGTGGCCTGCACTAAAGTCAGCCTAACTCAGGGCCAGATTAAGGTAGAGGCAGGTGGAGCTGCCACTCCAGGAACCTACGTTAAAATAGGCCCAGCGAATAGCATGGGCGGCCCGCGACAGCTATATTTACTGAAAAAGAGGGCCGACCATGTGATGTCCCATGCCCACAGGGGGCCCCGTCACATTCGGGACATCCCTGCGTCCCGAAAAAAAAATTCAGGACACAAGGATGTCCCGGCGGTTACCTCTCTGCGGCAGCCCCCGCGTTTACTCTAAAAACAAAGGGCCACCGGGAGGTAGCGCACGCAGGGACGTCACTGACATCCCGTGCGTGCGCCCATAGGAGTAAAGCAGAGCGGAGCATCGAGGAGGATGCGCATGGGAAGTCACCATGGCCCATAGGCCATAGCAGTAGATCGTGACCCCGGTCACTGGGGTCCCCAAACCGGAGGAGCGGTGGTTGGAACACTGGGGCAGTAAACAGGCATACAGCCTCCAGCCATACACTGTATATGGCTGGAGGCTGTATGTCTGTGGGGGAACTATACTGCACCTAATGTGGGGAACTAAACTGTACCTGATGTGGGGGAAACTATACTGCACCTAATGTGGGGGAACTGTACTGCACCTAATGTGGGGGAACTGTACTGCACCTAATGTGGGGGAACTGTACTGCACCCAATGTGGGGAACTATACTGCACCCAATGTGGGGAACTATACTGCACCTAATGTGGGGGAACTGTACTGCACCTAATGTGGGGAACTATACTGCACCTAATGTGGAGGAACTATACTGCACCTAATGTGGGGGACTATACTGCACCTAATGTGGGGGACTATACTGCACCTAATGTGGGGAACTATACTGCACCTAATGTGGGGGAACTGTACTCCACCTAATGTGGGGAGCTATACTGCACCTAATGTGGGGAACTATACTGCACCTAATGTGGGGGAAACTATACTGCACCTAATGTGGGGGAACTGTACTGCACCTAAGGTGGGGGAACTGTACTGCACCTAATGTGGGGGAACTATACTGCACCTAATGTGGGGAACTATACTGCACCTAATGAGGGGGAACTGTACTGTACCTAATGAGGGGAACTATACTGTACCTAATGTGGGGGAAACTATACTGCACCTAATGTGGGGAACTATACTGTACCTAATGTGGGGAAAACTATACTGCAGCTAATGTGGGGGAACTGTACTGCACCTAATGTGGAGGAACTGTACTGCACCTTATGTGGCGGAACTATACTGCACCTAATGTGGGGAACTATACTGCACCTAATGTGGGGAACTATACTGTACCTAATGTGGCGTCACCTCCCTGGGAAATTTGGCTGTACTGCAAAGACTATATCACCTGTATTGCCTCAGTAAAGCTGCCATTATCCTTAATCTGGCTTTGGTGTCTTCATTGCCCCTGCCTAACCTAGGATCGGTGGTATTACCTTCAGGTGGTTAAGGCTAAACCACGCCCTGGCATCACGACAAGAAGGGGTTTTTACCATCTGCCCCTTGGACCATAAAATCTGCCCTGCATCTACCCTGCACCTCACACCCGACACCACATATCTATCTCATATCCGTCTATCTATCTATCTATCTATCTATCTATCTATCTATCTATCTAATTTCTCTCTCTCTCATATCTATCTATCTATCTATCTCATATCCATCTATCTATCTATCTCATATATATCTATCTATCTATCTAACTCATATATATCTATCTATCTATCTCACATCTATCTATCTATCTCATATCTCTCTCTTCATTTTCCAGTCTAATTTTTTTTTTTCATGGCAACAACCTGACCAGTTGCCTTGTGTCGCCCCTTATACACAACCCCATAAGTGCCCTCTCCAATTTTTTCAATCTTTGCATATTCATCCATATCTGTGGATATTTATATGTCCCTGCTGAAGAACTACAAGTGCCAGCACACGTGGAAAGCAGCTGCGGGCGTACCGATCCTATAGGAAGCCGCACTGCTTTAGGAGTCGGTGAATCTCCCAAAGCGCTTCTCCCTTCTCTCATATCTATCTATCAATCAATCTTTTATATCTATCTATCTCATATCTATCTATCCACTATCTATCTATCTGTAGAGCTGTAGAGCCTAAGCGACTGCCATTAATGTAGATGTGAGCGTGAACCCATCAGTGGCACAGTCCCGGCTCACAAATGTTTCTTGGGACACTATTGTAAATCCCAACCTCGTGCTCCTCGCTATATGTCACAAAGTAGGAAGCACGCTGATAGGCGAGGTTGGGAAGAAAGAAGATCCAACTTCTAAAGTCATCATTTTTGTTCATCACTAACTGTGTGGTACATTAGTACCTTCTTATTGTTACAGGTTCTTCAGTTCTGCAACGGTTCAAGATAAAGTACCTGGCAGGACTATGCCAAGAAGTTCTCCTGTTTGTAACTTAACCACCTTCATAAGTTTGCACCCGGCCCCTGGCCGAGAGACTCCTTGCCTGAGGAGATTCTAGTAAGTTTGTGCCCGGCAAAGCTGTGTTTTCATTCAGGACTCCATAATGTAGGTGGACTGTAGAGCCTTACATGACCGTTAATGTAAATGTTATAATAATAGTAATAGATTTTTGTGCACAAAAATGTTGCACTCCAACAGCAGGTAAATGTCACCTGAATATCTCAAGTGTTGTGCTGCTAGCATGTAACCTTTGTATTCCGAGCAAATAAAATGTCTGGTTACATAAAATCTCAAAAATGTAAATGGTTTACAGAAGTATAACATTCCTGTACATAAGTATAAAATCCCTGTACAGAAGTACATCATTCCTGTACGGAAGTAAAAATAAAAAATAAATAATATTATGTGTGTATATATATATATATATATATATATATATATAATTCTTATAGGTATTTTATTGTTTTTTTGTAAAGGTGCTCTCCCAGCTCCTCTGGGAGTAACAATAAATGCCACCCTTCACTAGCGCCTAATCAGATAGATACCCATCAGACATCAAGACTGACTTCACATTCATAAAATTCAGTGTATACATAATTCAGTACATAAACTTCAGTAGTGTACATTCACAAAGTCTAGTACACATAACTCACTAAAATTTCAAATATATATATCTCACAAACAAATAAGTAAATGAGTCTTAGGGACTGTAACATGTTCTATATCAGTCCATTCCACTGTTATGCACAAAATGTTATGTACTAATATGTTCTTATGTCTTTACGTGTCAAGGGTACTTTACTGGCCAGAAGGTATTCCTGTAGCTAACTAAAAAAATACACATATCCAGTTAGGTAACCGTATGCTTAATTGTTATCTAAATCCAGAGTTCTAGGGGTAAGTGTGTAGTACCGATAGACCCTAGTAGCTAAGGCATTGGGCAGAAAGCCTCAGGCAACCCAATCCGCAACCAGTGTATATTATTGTGGAAATAATATGCGGTATTATATCAAATATATGTCAATAAAATGGTAACTGTGAGATTAATTTCAGTATGTAGAAGCATTACAGTCATTATACATACTTCATGTCAAGTGTCAGTCAAAAATATTCTATAGTCATAGTCAGATATCTACATGTCAGTCAGATGTCAAATGTCAGACATAAATCAAATATCAAATGTCATGTGTTGATAAAGTTTTCAGCTATAGATGGATGTTATAGCTAGGACATAACTTATTATATCTCATGCATAGTCATTAGAGATGCCTAATCTAATAAACTAAAGTAGAATGGAGGTACCATAGGTATGACGATGTAATATAACATGATTGTCATGTTATTGGTGTTATTGCTAGTAAGTTCTAAAAAGAAAAAAAAAGAAAAAACGTATTTATCCCATCCTGTTCGTGAATAAGTTCCAGAGCATGTATGGACATTATTTAAATGCACAGAGACTCTATATACTTTGTTATCATCAGCATGAACTGGGACACTTGGATTAATGCTTCAGGACTGCATCCAGCCCTATGGCCATTCCGTTCGTCTCCCTAAGGGAACATAAGTCAGGGACGACTTTTATTAAGTTAGTAGGTTTGTGGTGTCCCGGTACAGGACATGGTCCTGTACCCTTCCTAAGTCCCCTCAGGAAGAGTCCCTGAAGTCCATAGGGCTCTCCTGCAGGGCTCCCCCCCTTGCTCATCAGTTACTGCTTCATATAAATGTATTGTAAATGTATTGTGCTTATTGTTCAGTGTATATAAAGTTGTATAAATGTATAGGACCTTCCTGGGTCATGTGATCTACTGTCATGTGATGTACCCAGAGTTCCCCGGGTACATGACCTACAGGCTTTGCAACCAATGGGCTTTAGTCCAGCCCCCCTAGTATATAAGGGGCTGTAGTCTCTCAGTTAGCTCTCTTCTCTCCTAGATCTAAAGCAAGCACAATCTCAGCATATACTACTAAATTCATCTCATCTAAGCCAAAGCCTTATCTAGGCCAAGGCCTGCAGCCACTTCAAAACGTGAGTTATCAAGCTCTGTCTACAATTCTAGTGACTACTACTCAACTCAAGTATACAATTAGTAGCACAGTGGCATAGTGGCCTGCATAAATCTCACTACTACAAGTACAGCAAGCCTGCGAGGTATCCTGCATCCTGGGTTGCCTCTAGAGAAACTGCAGTAAAGACTGTTTTATAAGAAGTTTAAGTATAAGTTCCAGTTATCTCACAAGTTCTGCTGTGGACATTCCTTTATTGCCTGCCGTTCCTGGGTTGTTGTCGGCAGAGCCTTATACAGAAAACAACCACATCCTGGTGTCACGACAAATCAGGGGTTAATAACACCTTACCCCACCGGGTTAATACCACCAGACCCTGCTACACCGTTGCATCACCCCAGACACCACAATTGTAAATGCTTGAAATATGTTCTTATTTGTACATTGAGATGGTGAGGATTTTGTATACCACTTTGCTCTGCACTATTGTTGTGATTTGCACTATGGATGTTTTGTAATATGGATATGATCTTATTTATTGTGATAAATATTGTATAGATTGATTAATGATTTCACTAATGATGCACCTTATAAAATGCTGTTGTAACTAGAGATGAGCGAACTTACAGTAAATTCGATTCGTCACGAACTTCTCGGCTCGGCAGTTGATGACTTTTCCTGCGTAAATTAGTTCAGCCTTCAGGTGCTCCGGTGGGCTGGAAAAGGTGGATACAGTCCTAGGAAAGAGTCTCCTAGGACTGTATCCACCATTTACAGCCCACCGGAGCACCGGAAAGCTGAACTAATTTATGCAGGAAAAGTCATCAACTGCCGAGCCAAGAAGTTCGTGACGAATCGAATTTACTGTAAGTTTGCTCATCTCTAGTTGTAACCTGTGCACTATACTTGATAAAGACGGTGCGCTGCCATCAAAACGTTGCATTTGACAATAGGTCAATAACTCACCACTGATTTTACCACATTTCTTGTGGGTGTGCTGCTGGAATTCTTTTGGAGTTCACTAGGGACAGGTTCCATGTCAATCCTCTAATGTACCCTCTGCAGAGTGGTTTTCTGCCCGCACATGGATCCCACTAACCAGGTTGTCAGTCAAGTATGTTCAGCCCATGTCATTGTTATCATTGCCCCATGATCCGCCTGCACCTGCATCTTGGTATACTGGGAACACCCCCCGGGCACTTGTACATTTACATATTAACAAAGAGGTTTATATCTTGGCAGCGGAGAGGACTGTAAAAATAGGTATGTGCAGAATCCTAATGACTTGCCCTATCTAGCCATGAACGCATTTACCCCGTTTTCCTCAACAACATCCACATGATCGACGGCGTCATAGGGAGCGCCCTCCGGTGACGTAAAAAAGGTGCGCGCGGGCTTCAGTTAGACGCCGCCGTGTTCACCATACACGCACCAGCTCCGGACACCGCTCCGGCACTCGCTGCCATTGCAGCGTTTTTTGCGTGCATCTCTATCAACAAACTGTAAGTACATCTGGAACAATACTATGGTCTCCATACTACACACTTGTCTGTATGGCGTCTCTATAGATATCTAATGTAGGCATATTGCCTTTACAGCTCCCGGTGGTCTCTCAAGCTAGCCCAGTATCCACACATGATCGTGAGTACAAGCCCTAAATCCCTGTCAGGCATGATTCCTGGTGAGTTACAACATGTTGCTAAGGGAGATTTTTGTGTTTATTTTAGGTTGCGCCCAGGACCCTGAGGGGAACAAACGGTGGATAACTGATCGCTTTAAGCTATTAGAGAGACACAGGCAGTGACAGACCATATTCTTGTATATTATTTCATTTGGAGTACAATGTATCTGTTCTCCATATTACTATTCGGATACTTGTAATATATGAAGTTGATTTCTAGTCCCCTGATGAAGTGGTGGGAACAAAGTTATTTACCAGTTCCACCCATGGAAACGCGTTGGGACAAGGGACTCTAAAATAATATATTTAAAATGCAGTTGTTCCGTTCTTATAGTATCAGTTTTGATATGGTGGCATGTTGACAAGTACTATTTGTTACAGCCTTTATCGTGACATGAGGCTGATATATGAGCGCCATACGCTAGCCAACTAGCTCTCTAGCGTTGATTTGCTTGGTATATATATTTGTTTGGTTGCACTATTTGAGCACTATCATTTGATAAAGATAATATTTTTAAGCGATTAACTATTAAAAGTTACATTTTATTAAGGCACCTCAATCCTATATAGGGACCACTTTTTTCTACTTTCAACATCCACATGCTCTAGTAATGTACACTCCATGACATGGGGACATCACAATAGGTTCTTTTTCATAAAACTGGGACTTCTTTTGGTTTAACTCACCTGTTGCCAAGCGCTATATCCTTGAGTGGTGGTAATGTTACACTGTGATTCTTCTCATGCATAGTAACCATTAAAGTTTGCGCTGCGGACTCTTCTGTGGAATACAGGGACAAATCCAGCTGACAGATTCTAGAACTTTTGGGATACAAGGGACTTCGCAGTTGTGACAAAACACAAGCTTCTTGTGACTGTATCTGACTTGTGTTCAGATAAAGGATCCCATCTAAAAAAAGAAGGTGATATATAAGAAAAGACATTTCCTTTTGAATTAAACAAGGAATAATGGTGAGAAGTGTAGAATGAGGAATATTTTCATGAACTATATGGTCAAGGCAGATGTGACCCATTCTTCTATATTACTTATGGTGAGTCTAAGTAATCGGGGGAGAAGGGCCTTGGTAAGAGAGGTGACCAAGAACCTAATGGTTACTCTGGCTGAGTTCCAAAGGTTGTGTGTGCAGATGGAAGAAATTTCCAGAGGGTCAATCATCACTGCAGCCTCCACCAATCTGGGCTTTGTGGGGCAGTGGCTAGAAGCAACTCTCCACAGTAAAAGACATGTGATAGCCTCTTGGGGTTTGCAAAACAAATCCTCTAAAAAAAACTTCAGATTGTGAGAAACAAGATTCTCTGGTCTTATGAAACCAAGATTTAAGCCTCAATTTTAAGAATCATGTCTAGAGGAAACCAGGCACTGCCCATCACCTGCCCAATACCATCCCTACAGTGATCATGGTGGGGGCAGCATCATGTCTGGAGTACCAGGCACTGCCCATCACCTGCCCAATACCATCCCTACAGTGATCATGGTGGGGAAAGCATCATGTCTGGAGGAAACCAGCCACTGCCCATCACCTGCCCAATACCATCCCTACAGTGATCATGGTGGGGGCAGCATCATGTCTGGAGGAAACCAGCCACTGCCCATCACCTGCCCAATACCATCCCTACAGTGATCATGGTGGGGGCAGCATCATGTCTGGAGTACCAGGCACTGCCCATCACCTGCCCAATACCATCCCTACAGTGATCATGGTGGGGGAAGCATCATGTCTGGAGGAAACCAGCCACTGCCCATCACCTGCCCAATACCATCCCTGCAGTGATCATGGTGGGGGCAGCATCATGTCTGGAGGAAACCAGCCACTGCCCATCACCTGCCCAATACCATCCCTACAGTGATAATGGTGAGGGCAGCGTCATGTCTGGAGGAAACCAGGCACTGCCCATCACCTGTCCAATACCATCCCTACAGTGATCATGGTGGGGGCAGCATCATGTCTGGAGGAAACCAGTCACTGCCCATCACCTGCCCAATACCATCCCTACAGTCTTTTTGCCCAGTAATACGCCCAAATGATTTCCAATTTTTAGATCTTAACCACTATATTAGAAAGTTAACCCTCTCTAGACATTTTTCATTACTTGCCAAAAATCGAGAAGCCTCGGTTGCCTCAGTTCTGAAGGTACTACTACTAGAATTATTAATACAACTACTTTTTATACAATTGATCCATCTATTGATCTAGTGAAACATGTTGATGTCAAGCCCCCTTCTGCTTTTTACCCTATTCACCACGGGGTAATTTTTCTTGATATATTTTTCACTATAGTAACGAGTGAGTTTAACAAACTTAGTGAAAGATCATATTTATTGGTACTGATAATTTGTAACCCCCAGAGAGATCAAAACATTGCAGAATAGTAACGATAAAGGGGGGGGGGGGGGGGTTGCTATTCTCAATCGAGACGACTATGTTCAGGAAGCGCTGAGATTTCTCTCAGATAAAAAATATTACCAGGTTTTAACCACCCATCACCGAGATATTATGAATTATATATAAGCCTAATTAATATGGCTTCAGAAAAGTCCCTGTTAAACAAAAAGGAATTTTCGTTTTTCAATAAAACATTCCCTCCCTAATTTTTATTATTTACCTAAACAACACAAATGTTCTGTTAATCACCCTGGTCACCCTATTATTTCTGGAATTTCATCTATTACTGCCAATTTATCTCTTTATGTAGATTTATTTTTACTGTTGTATGTCTTATAGTTGCCCTTATATCTAAAAGCTCAGCTTATCCAGGAACTCAATAATATTACTTTGCCACCATCATTTTCTTTTTTGACATTAGATGTTTGTTCACTTTATTCTAATATTGATACTAAATTAGGTTTAACAATGATACAAGAATATTTTTCAGGACCGCACCTTAAGCACTGATCAAGCTATATTTCTTCTGGACTCTATTGAATTTATTTTGGAGCACAATGTATTCTCTTTTTTCGGTACAGTATACAAACAGATCAGAGGCTGTGCTATGGGGACGCGCTTCGCCCCAAGTTACGCTAATTTATTTATGGGGTCCTTCGATGCCCTCCACATAGCACAGTATCTGATCTTTAGTCCATACATTGCTTTTTTTCGCCGTTTTATCAATGATTTATTTTTTATTTGGACAGGAACGGAAACACAGACTAGAGAATTTGTAAAGACTCTGAATACCAATGCCTGGGGTCTTCAGTTTACTTTACATTTTTCTACAGAAAGTATAACATTTTTGGATTTGGAAATTCTGAATAAATCAGGACTCATTTCCACCAGAACATATTTCAAGTTGGTGGATGTGAACAGTTTTCTGGATTTTAGTAGTGCTCACTACCCCCAATTGGCTGAAGAGCATCCCCTATGGTCAGTATTTAAGAATACATAAAAATTGCACTTTAGACTCTGATTTCACTGTTCATTCTGCTGTTCTAAGGGAACGCTTTTCAGCCAAGAGGTACCCTGATAGTTTATTAACAAAAGCTTATCACAAATTAAAAGACATGAAACAGCATCTTGTGATTAAAAACGTTTTATCATTATAATTTGGCTGTGCGTCTGGAGGAAACAGGCACTGCCCATCACCTGCCCAATACCATCCCTACAGTGATCATGGTGGGGGCAGCATCATGTCTGGAGGACACCAGGCACTGCCCATCACCTGCCCAATACCACCCCTACAGTGAAGTATGGTGGGGGGCAGCATCATGTCTGGAGGAAACCAGGCACTGCCCATCACCTGCCCAATACCATCCCTACAGTGATCATGGTGGGGGCAGCATCATGTCTGGAGGAAACCAGCCACTCCCCATCACCTGCCCAATACCATCCCTACAGTGATCATGGTGGGAACAGCATCATGTCTGAAGGAAACCAGGCACTGCCCATCACCGGCCCAATACCATCCCTACAGTGATCATGGTGGGGGCAGCATCATGTCTGGAGGAAACCAGGCACTGCCCATCACCGGCCCAATACCATCCCTACAGTGATCATGGTGGGGACAGCATCATGTCTGGAGGAAACCAGGTACTGACCATCACCTGCCCAATACCATCCCTACAGTGATCATGGTGGGGGCAGCATCATGTCTGGAGGAAACCAGGTACTGCCCATCACCTGCCCAATACCATCCCTACAGTGATCATGGTGGGGGCAGCATCATGTCTGGGGGAAACCAGGTACTGACCATCACCTGCCCAATACCATCCCTACAGTGATCATGGTGGGGGCAGCATCATGTCTGGAGGAAACCAGGCACTGTCCATCACCTGCTCAATACCATCCCTACAGTGATGTATGGTGGGGGCAGCATCATGTCTGGGGGAAACCAGGCACTGCTTATCACCTGCCCAATACCACCCCTACAGTGATCATGGTGGGGGCAGCATCATGTCTGGAGGAAACCAGGCACTGCCCATCACCTGCCCAATACCATCCCTACAGTGATGTATGGTGGGGGTAGCATTATGCTGAGTTTTTGTTTGTTTGTTTTTTGTGTGGTGGGGATTGATTATGGTTGAGGTAAAACTGAATGAAGCCTACATGATTTATAAACCTTGTTTTCCATGACTTTAGTGGAGGGTCACCGGTTTAGCATCCTCATGCATGATCTAGAGTGGAGAACAATTGCAAAGAGTCTTTCACTCCAGGGCACTTGCTAAATACATACATAACACAGAGAGATGATTTATTTCAATGAAACCCCCACGGATTACGGCTGATCTCCGGACTGTCCCACACCTTGTTATCTGCTCCAAAATTTAAATTTTGTTGTCTGTTCAATTACATTATCTGGTTCATAGATCCCTCATATAGAGATGATCCAAATGTTCATGGGTTTACTGAAGGGCCACTACACCTAAGGCTGGGTGCACACAACGTAAATTTTTCTGTTCGTATTTTACAAGCAGATATCCCACAAAATGCAGCTTCATTGTTTTTTGCAGCCACAATTTAAATATTATTGGCCCATTTTCCAGGAACCCAGCCTATGGGCCACATTTACTTTATTTGACATTTCCTCTAAAGTCCTACTTAACTTTTCTAGTTTCAGCTGCTTTATATACGAATTCTATGATTCTCTTCACTGTGTGTTATTTTACCTTAAAAAGCGTGCAATTTTATGAGAAAACAACCATGTGTTTTTGAGCTATTTACATGTGAGTCATTCAGACTGGTATTCTTTATGCTAAAAATATCTGTGCTTTTTGCAATATAATGAAATTAGCCTATGTACAAAAACAACATAAACAAGTCTTGGCTATAAGCTGTAACTTCACCATTATAGACATTAAATAAAAAACATTACGCTGAGAGTCAGTGATGTTATGAGCCAGTGAGTTACTTCTTAAAGTGGTACTCCACTTATATCCATATATATACGGCTTAATATATATAAGGCTGTTTCATTGTTATGCCTTGTTGTCTCTAACTCAGTGTTTCCCAACCAGTACGCCTCCAGGTGTTTCGAAACTACAACTTCCAGCATGCCGGGAGGAAGTCAATGCAAGGTGAGTCAGTGCTTGCCTTAGACACACCCCTTCCTGAGCAGTGGATGTCAGAATGAGTGAGCAGCAGAACAGGGGCTCTGCTGCTCACTCATTCTGACATCTTCTGCTCAGGAAGGGGCACGTCTGAAACAAGCACTGAGCCCGCCTTCACTCACCATGCATTCACTTCCTCCCAGCATGCTGGGAGTTGTAGTTTTGTTTTTCTTTTTTGAACTCTGCTTTATTGTATTAGTTTTTTAAATTTTATATGAACATTTAAAAAAAATTATGTTAAACAACAAGGCAAAAGTGGAGCAAACGTGAGTATAGGAGTACCCTCACAATCAAAGAATACACAATAAGAAAGTCAACAGGTCATGACATTAAATAATGGCAACTCAACTAGCGATAAGACAGGCATAAATAAAGTAATATAACCAATCAGTCACTCAATCACTCATACATCACAATATAAACGAAAAGCAATACAAAAAGGGGGAGAAGGGGGCGAGAAGGGGGGGGGGGGGGGGAGAAGGTCAAGATGAGAGAGAGGAGAAGAAAGAAGGTCTCTGATCCTAGACCGAACAATTGAAAAGTATCACTCCAAATTGGCTGACAAACAGAGAGGGCCCAGAGTATTATTGAGAGATGCTAAGTTATACCAATCAGTGTGGCAAAAAGGTAGTACAATTTGGGGTTTGGTGAGCAGTTAAAAATGTACGCCATTTGGCAAAGAATTTCTTTGTTGCGCTCTCTGTGCCTTTCTGTGTCCAGTTTGTCCACCTCCAAGAAATCTTTGAGTTCGTCTACAACATCGGTTATGGCTGGCATGGCAGTCTTAAGCCAGTCACGCAAGAGTATGCATTTGGCCACCAGGAGAATGACATGGAAGAATTTCGGGATGTAACGCAAATCCACCTCCTCTGCAACAGAGGGGTCGATAGACTGAAACAGGAGGACCTGGGGAGTCAAGGGAACCCGGACGGTCCAGTATCTAGCAACTAGGGATCGACTGATTATGGGATTGGCCGATATTATCGCCCGATATTCACGATTTTGAAAGTTATCGGCATCTAACCTGCCGATAATGCAGATAATGCGTCCAGCATGTGCACTAGGCGCCCGAATCGCGGGACTTCAGTCCCGGCCCTGAAGCAGTGGCAGATCTGAACTGTTAGCCTTGCACCAGAACAGTTCAGAACACACCCCACTAAAAGCTCTGTGTTTCTTTGCCACAGGTGCCGAGAAGTCCTTGAACAGTAAGATTTGGCAGTCTCGGATAACTAGAGGGGCAGAGCATCATCTGAAAGCCCGTAGTAATGCCTGGCGGTCATTATAATCCAAGAGTTTACAGATGACTTGGCGGGGTCGGTTTAGTTGCACAGGTTGAGAAGATCGCATGGTGTGATCGCGGATCCCAGAGTCTGGACCTAGTCTATGCGCCTGTTCTACGCAGCAATAATGGTTGAGGCCCAGGGCGTCAGAAAGTTCCATTTCACAAATGGGCTGAAGGTCAAAGGCCTGTATTTGTTCAGAGAGTCCCACTATGCGAAGGTTGTTCCACCAAGAGCGGTTTTCTAGGTTGTCCAATTTTTTGGTTGGAGATCCAATACATAAGCAGACAAATCGGCATGATCCCTTTCAAGCGTTTTAACATCACTCTGAACCTCCGCCACTGTAGCCTTGGTTTGTGCGAGATCAGTCCAGAGCTTGTCAAAGGAAGCTTGTAATGTTGCTTCCAATGTTCTCTGTAAGTCAAGCACTATCTGGGTCATTACTTGTGCAGTCAGCGTTTTAAAATCAAATAGAGGTTGGTCTGCCTTTGTAGATAAAGGAGAAGGGGCATCATCAGGCTGTCTCTTTAACAGTGGCTGGCTGGGTGGTACAGCAAGTTGTAAAAGGACTTGTGGTTCCCTAGTAGTGCTGGGAGACTGTAGAGGAGGATGTTCAGGGACCCTCCCGCCGCCATCTTATTGCTGCCTGAGTCAGTGAGGAGCATGGAGAAGCTAACCCCCTGGGGATACAGAGCTCACCTGCAGGTGTGGAGAAGCGGAGCGCGGTGCAGGCAGCCCCATGGGTGAGTCACTGGGCGATCCGGTAGGAGAGGAGAGAGAGCTGGCATTTTGTTTTCACAGCCACAGGACCACATGGCGCTGCAGCTGTTTGCTGTGAGGAGGCCGAGCAAGCTCCGTCTTGAGCCGGGGCTTTCTGATGGCTACGGAGCAAATAATGCTCCATACAGACAGGCAGGTACTAGCAGGTGGCCAGGTGGTAAGGCCATCGGTGGGAGCAGTGTTACCGGCTAGGAGAATGCGGGATGAGCCGGGAGGAGCGTGAGCTCTTTCAGTTGTGTCCTTGCATGGCAGCGCCGGAACCGGAAGTCCCCCCGAGTTGTAGTTTTTCAACTTCTATTATATTCTTTAATTTGCTCAGTATTGTTACTTACATTTGCTCACTATTGGGTATTAGATATGCCCATAGACGTCTATGTATGGAACCTATATCTAAACACACAATACCTTCTACACTCGGATGCCAAGACACGATGAGCCTAAGTTAGAATATGTCTATATAATCCCAGTGAAGACCTTTTAAAGGGGTATTCCAGTGAAAAACTATTTTTTTTTCCATATCAACTGCCAGAAAGTTAAACAGATTTGTAAATGACTTCTGTTAAGAAATCTTTATCCTTCCAGTACTTATCAGCTGCTGAAGTTGAGTTGTTCTTTTCTGTCTGCCAACAGTGCTCCCTGCTGACACCTCTGTCTGTCTCAGGAACTCTCCAGAGCAGGAGCAAATCCCCATAGCAAACCTCTCCTGTCTGGACAGTTCCTGAGACAGACAGAGGTGTCAGCAGAGAGCACTGTTGTCAAACAGAAAAGAACAACTCAAGCTCAGCAGCTGATAACTACTGGAGGGATAAAAAAATTTTAATAGAAGGAGCTTACAAATCTGTCTAACTTTTTGGAGCCAGTTGATATGAAAAAGTTTTTTTTTTTTTACTGGAATACCCCTTTAATGTTAATATGCGGCAAAGAAGATTTTCAAATGTACTTTTAAGAGTAATTCAGGTAATAAGATTCTGTAATTCAGTGATCATTGAACCTTCTCCTTTCTGCCCATACCCAGTAATGCAATAAATATGATAATGTTGAAATCCACCATAGCTCTGTCTGTATATATTAGCATGGTGAAGATGAAGTGACACACTCACGGTCACTTACATTTTGGCGCATTATATTCTTGGCGATCAAACTTTTTGGAATAATTTTTTTCATAATAGATAAGAAACAATAAGAAAGGGAGAGAAACCTAAAGTTTTATAATATTTCGATATGCCACAAAATATATAAAAATATATCTTTTTTTTTTTTTTTTAAATATATCTGAATATTTTTGCCTACCATCAAGTTTTCCGGCTGTAGGCTTGTCCTCTAATAGACGTTCCTGTTGTTGTGGTGTTAATTCCCCGAATACTATTTGCACCCAGTGTGGTTTGCCATCCATACTTGAAGATGATATCCAAGGACAATGAGTCTTAAAGTCACAGGATTCTCCTGTAACAAGGAAGAGACAGATGTCGGAGTTGCGCAAAAAAAAAAACAGATCAGGCCAGTGGTTTCAAACTGTGTCCCTCCAGATGGTGCAAAACTTCAACTCCCAGCATGCTGGGAGTTGAAGCTTTGCAACATCTGGAGGGACACAGTTTAAGACCACTGGATCAGAGTAAACAGTCATGTCTTCTGTAACATTCAACGACAAAATACAGAAATGTATACAGAACATGTTCTAACAGGGCTTAAAGGGTTACTCCGGGGAACTAAACCCATAGCCCATCCTTTCCCTCTCATCAACCTATTTAATTTTCTAAATATCATTCATTAGCTATATAGAGCTGTTTACTCTCTTTGGTTGCAACTTGCATGCATGAAGTGTTGGAATGACATCATCCAGCCATCCACTCTTTCTCTGTCATAATCCCTCTCTGAAAGCAGCCCCCACCCTCCTGAGAGACAAAGACCACGTGGTTTCTGTCCTGCACTGATGAATCATGCTTTCTTTAGTGGTGATAGCTGGGAGGTGTGTGCAGCTTCAGCCAGTCAGACACTGAACCTCTCTTTGCTGCTTAGAGCAGGAGGATGGGGCTGGCAAAGAACAGCTGCAATGATTGCTGGGAGATGTAGGCAAGGGAAGGGAAGGATGGAAAAGAATATCAAGCAGCCAGAGAAGGTAACAGGGGCCACAGGAGCAATGCATATCAGGCAGAATGGTTTACAGGGAACATATCTAGAAAATATAGTGGCTTTGGAGTTATATACAGTATGTGTATGTATATATATATATATATATATATATATATATATAGATAGATAGCTAGATATACTTACCCGGGAGTACCCCTTTAAAACTTAGATACCCTTCTATGATGTCCATATGCCTCAATAGGGCCAGTCACCGCTAGTGTCCCATTTTTCATGACTAGATTATTTAGATACTAACCATTTGCCTGAATATTATTACTAAAATGTATTCATGTCAACATCGAGACCTATCATTCCAAAATACCAAAAAATAATGGGTATGCCAGGATGTTGTTATCTGTAAGAGATCAATCTGTAGATAACTGTTTTGGGGGTTCCTACACCTCATCTGTACAAAGCGGGATGCTGCTTGGCTTCGGGAGAACTGATTTCTATGTATATAAACAGCCACTCTACTCTACTCTACTCTTCTCTATTCAGGTTCACATAAATGCCAAGGACTCCATAGGGCAGAACATGCTTGTTTTTGCAGGACCAATTTTACTTTGAAATGGCATCCTTGTGTAGGTTTTATTGGTACCATTTTGGCATTGATTGGACTTTTTAATTGCTTTTCATTACCTTTTTTGTGGAATGTAATGTGTCCAAAATCCACAATTCTGGTATATATATATATATATATATATATATATATATATATATATATATTTACATTTCCATCATTTGTTGTGCCTTAACATCATATTTTAATCGCTCCAATATTTCCGCACGTGGCGATACCAAATATTTATGTTGGTATGGCTTTTTTTAAAAAAAAATTTTATGTTAACTTTTTTTTTAACACTTTTTCAGTCCCACTAGGGGACTTCAATAATCAATTATTTGATTTCTTATTCAATTCATTGAATTGGTATTAAAATGCATTGAACGGAATTTTTTGTGATCTGATAATACAGCCTGTTTTTGGCAGGCTACAGGAGCAGATTTCGGGAGAGAAGGTCTCGGACTGCCATGACAATGAATCAAGTATATCCATCATGGGTTGTTAAAGTGATAATATCCTAATACAGCTTTGTCTTAGAATTTTTTTTTATACAATGTATTATTATTTAATTTGAACTTTTGTTCTTACCTGGGTGTTTTTTTGAAGAAGACATGACCCCCTCCTCATCATCGTTCAGAGACACACTAGTAATGGGTAGGCCGGGTGTTAAGATGGATTCAGCATGGAGTCCTGAGCACCAGTCAGCAACTGTAAAGATAACACATCACTAGCAAGTCGTATAAATTCCCATTGTGGACAGACAACATCATCTGCTTTCGATTCCAGAAGTGAGTGCTAATATGAAACAGCAGTCCTGAAGATAGACAATATGTTTTATTACAATAACAAAAACGGAACCCACGCAGGAATTTTAACCAGTGCTTTATGATTACCTGAAATACAATATACATAATACTGTATATCAAGATGATTGAGTGATATCATAACATATGAATGTTCTGGCTGGTGAGCCAGAGTAAAACATGAAATGACTCAATATGCTGCAGATTACTATGTGCTCTCCGCTTATTACTATTAAAGGACGGTGGGCAATATTATCGCCACCACAGGAGAAATGAAGCATGGCAAAGAACCTATTGAATCCATAGCCTATCCAAGTAATGCAAAGACAGGATTGGACTGGCCCAAAAGAGAACGGGTGAATCTCTCTGTGGGCCTCTGAATGAGGATGGGCCCCATCTTGCGTCTAGTTATTTATTTTTAATTTTTTTTTTATTTTATTTTTTTTAGGTTAAAACATAACTTTTACTGATATTAGTAAAAAAATAATAAGGGCTACACACATGAGTGGGGGGCATACGGAAAAAAGGGGTACAGGTGAAGCCCTATTCTTAAAGTCCCTAATAAATTCTACTCCTAATATAAGTGTGGAAATAGAAAAAGAACAATATATCGGGGGGAAAGTACAATACAATCTTAAAATTGTGGTAGGTCTCTTTTACCTACGCGTTTCGCCCTCCTTAATGATAGGGTAGGATATAATGTCAGCTGTAGAAGGGACAGAAGAGGATTTCCACCTAGCTGCAATTTGGGATCTGTAGGCTATTAGGATATGGCATAAAGGTGTTCTATATGCGGCGTCTGCTGTGTGAAGGCCTATGTTTAAAAGTACAAGTTTGCTGGATATGGATAATGACTTTTGTGTCTAGTTATAACAGAAACATAGTCACTCACTGACTCTGTGTCTGACCGGCTGTGCAGGTGTTAAAATGACAAGATGACTAGGTAATCTGCCACTTGTGTCCTGAGCAAGCATAGCAATAGGTCCATCTTCTTTCGTCTCGAACCACCTATAGAACTTGCACGTGAGACATGCTCTCAATACCCTATGCGCCTGCTGCTTCTTCCTTACCAAACTTTACCGCAATACAATATATAGCCATAGAGAAAACTTCCTGCAGCACTCACCAATGATCGGAAAGTAGTTTATTGCAATAATACCAGTTACAAAAGTGGGGAGATGGCCGCTTGACAAAGCAGTGATGTGCTGTGAATGGCCGTGTTCTCACTGTGTTCCTGTTCCTAGATTTACTGCAATAAACTAGGCTCTGATCATCGGTGAGTACACCAGGAAGTTTTCTCTTTGGTAATATATTGTACGGACATTTGTGACTACCTGCAAGAAGCACCACTAGGATCACTTGGACTGGGAGGTTTATAGTGCATATCCATACACATGGCGGGACCAGACCAATAGTACCAATGCTCTGTCTTATTAGTATGTAGACCACAGTACATTGGTTCCACAAAACACTAAATGGTAAAATGAAAAATACCACTAAAATGTACAACTAATCCAGCAAAAAACAAACCCTCTATATGGTTCTGTTGGCAGAAAAATAAAAGTAATATGTCTAAATGATGCCAGTTTTAGTTTGTTTTCCCCTCTTTTAAGAGGGTTGACCATGACCACACCTTTACATAACAGTAACACAAGGGCCTTGGAAAGTAAGTGCACCCTGACTTAGTATTACATTATGGTAATCGCAAGGTTATTGCCACTCTTACCACTTCATCAACCAAGGTAAGAGAATATATTTATGTGCATGAGACCTAAAAGTCATGGGTAATATTTTCATGTACAATAACAGTGGGGTGTACCCCCAGATTCAATTCCACTGGTGGGCTCTCCGCAGTCGGCACCCCAGTCTCACACTGTGCACAGACCTTGGCTTCAGCAATGATGCGCATGTACACACATGCCCACTGCAGCCTCAGGAATCAAGACGGCAAAAGACAAACAAAATAAAAAACTATAACCTGAAAATAAAACTTTAGCAATGACCACTGGGTACAAGGCAAACTTGCATTTATTGTACAATAGATATTTATTCCTGGGTTACATAGTATTAATACAGTACAGGTTGAGCAGTCTAAACCATCCACAAATTTCCCAGAAAGACCTCACAACTACCAAGATTAATGTCCCTTTTACAACATCTGATAAACACATCTGGGAGAGAATACAAGTGTCATTTCCCATTCCCAATACAACTTTGCCAGCTACAATTCACTATAGAGTTGTTGGGGGGAAAAGGTTTGATTAATGCAGAAAATGTTTATCAGGTATTGGAGAGTTCTGTAAATGTATTTCTGTGCATTGCACCTTGTTTAATGCCTACACTGAGGTCTTACATGGTGATAAGGGTTAACATTTCTTGCATACACTGTACACAGTTTAAAAGTGCTTTGGTCACATGCTACTCCTAGCCAATGATTGAGGGTCTCTCTGAATGAATGGGATTATTTGTTGGCCTACGGTTTGGTCAGTGCTGCCTGTCTGCCATGTTAGGAACACTTCCCTGGATACACCTTTTCTGGAGTGTCATGTCACAGAAGCCCCCACAGAGTGAGGCTGGGTCCACACTACGTTTTGTCCCATACGGGAGCGCATACGGCAGGGGGGAGCTAAAAGCTCGCGCTCCCGTATGTGACCGTATGCGCTCCCGTATGCCATTCACTTCAATGAGCCGACTGGAGTGAAACGTTCGGTCCGGTTGGCTCATTTTTGCGCCATATGCGCTTTTACAACCGTACCTAAAACTGTGGTCAACCACGGTTTTAGGTCCGGTTGTAAAAGCGCATACGGCGCAAAAATGAGCCGACCGGACCGAACGTTTCACTCCGGTCGGCTCATTGAAGTGAATGGCATACGGGAGCGCATACGGTCACATACGGGAGCGCGAGCTTTTAGCTCCCCCCTGCCGTATGCGCTCCCGTATGGGACAAAACGTAGTGTGGACCCAGCCTAAGTAAAGTGAAGTCTACATTTTGCAGTCTCAGTCATATTGGATTAAGAACTTGAGAACCTGAAAACACATACATACATCTGCATTAAAGGAGTACTCCGATGCTAAGTTTTTTTTATTTATGGTAAACTAACCCTAAAGCAAAGTTATATAACATTGTAAATGACTTACCTTATCCCTATCGCTCTTTTCCTGGTCTTCTCCCGCATTTCTCCTTCTAACGGAAGCTGGCTCCTTTTTCTTCAATCTATGACGCATGACCGCTGTTTCTTCTGCACCGCCGCCATCTTAGCCCGGTGACTCATCGCTCCCATAAGTCACTGCGGGCTGTGCCGGAGCCGGCTACTCCCCCAAAGTTAATTTATTCTGCGCATGCGCAGTACTACGCAAATAGCGTAGGGCTAACGCTAGGCTCCTATCGCTGCCTACGTTAGCCCTACGCTATTTGCAACCAGACTGACGGATCCTATCATCTTCATCCAGCACTGAAACCGTTAACCTGAGGGTTCTGACCTATCCACTGCCGGGCACAGGTGAGTTCTGCCGTACATTAACTCTTTCGGTGACTGGTCCATGCTTACAGGAGATTTTAGCAAGTTTAGAACGCCAGGTATTTGGGGGGAAAAAAAATATTTTTTTCTCAAAATTCTGTTAAAAATTCGATTTATTTCTAAAATAAAAATCTCTCTCCGCATATATTCACATCCATATCGTAATATTTCCAAAAATGTATTGTTTTTATTAGGGGCGTGGCACGAACGTCACCACCGTACATGATCTCAGGTATTTGGCACAGATGGACACATTTTTGTAGTAGTGCACAAGGGTTATGTCAATGTTTCACAACCAGGGTGTCTCCAGCTGTTGCTAAACTAAACTGTTTTGCAACAGCTGGAGGCACCCTAGTTGGGAAACACTGCGCTAGTGGGTACATGGAAGGAGGGAAGGAACTTTATTATAATTTATTATAATTTCCTGGGGGGGGGGGGAGGGGGGAGAGGAGGGTGAGAGTGCAGCAGCTAACAGGAAGCTGGTGCAGGGAGTCATGGGAAATGTAGTCTTTATGACATGGCTGCTTACTGCTACAGGTGGCAATTACAAGAGAATGGCTGGGCCAAATTTGACAAATGAGGTATTGTTGGAAAGGTCTTTGAAAGAGCTATCAGATGAGGTACACTTTTTTTTTTTTTAAGTACTAGCGCTCCGGAGTACTCCTTTAAGTCATTACAAGTGCTAAGAAAGAACCTCAAAATCTCAAAATTCAGTAAAGCTGATATAAAAGCATTTGTTAAAGGACAATGACCAAATGTTCAATGCACCAAGCTGTATTTAAAGTGTTCCTGTCAGACACCACACACAAAAAAAATGTTACTCAGTCCCTAATCCTGTCCATGTAATGTAAATTACATGTAATTTTTATGCCTCTATCACCTATATTTATTATAAAAACCCCTCTTTTCATTTGCTCACAGTGGTAGAAATCCTCTCAGGGGAATTGGGCATGTCCCTCCCTTGTGGTGGTGGGAGGTGATTGGTGTGTGGTGGAAGGGGGCATGTCTCTCCTTGTGGTGGTGGGAGGTGATTGGTGTGTGGTGAAAGGGGGCGTGTCTCTCCTTGTGGTGGTGGGAGGTGATTGGTGAATGGTGGGCCGGGTATGTCCCTTCCTTGTGGTGGTGGGAGGTGATCGGTGTGTCTGGTCATGCAGCCTTGTCCATGAGTCATCTCTTGTCCATGATTCATGGACAAGCCTGTTGCTTCTGCAGGACTGGTTAGTGTCCCAGTAGGTATGGGCACTCCTAATGGTGGGATTTTCAGGACCCTTTTTCTTTATTAAATATTCAAAAAAAATGAAACAACCATATTACAAAAGCTCTTTAATTTTCACCAGTAACAACATATAACAAGTTTTTGGACCTGACAGTGCCCATGTAGGCATCTGTATTTCATTGGAATGTCACAGAGAGTTCAGTAAAGTTTTCCAAGTTATTTCATAGAATCCTAGTGTTCAGAGGTCTCATTCATGCACTTTGTAAACGAGAACAGCTTCACTGACAAAAGCTGTGGGGTCACAGATTAAGCACATAACATTAACACCAGGGACCACCACGCCCGGCATAGCCCTCATAACCTCCCCAGTGACTACTGCATCAGGTGTTATAAGAAAGGCATTCAAATTCCAAAGGACGAACTAGAATGTTGCAGAAAAGGAGAATATAACTAGGAATATCACAAATTGGCCGGAAACCTGGAGGAACGGGTTGTGTGTGTATATATATATATATATATATATATATATATATATGTGTGTATACAGTGACCCCCCGACCTACGATGGCCCCGACATACGATCATTTCAACATACGATGACCTCTCAGAGGCAGCATCAACATACGATGCTTTTGTATGTCGGGGCCATCGCATAAACGGCTATCTGGCAGCGCAGACTGCTTCAGCTGCCACCGGATAGCCGTTTACGGTGCCTCGTGTGGTCCGCTGACGATCACTTACCTGTCCTCGGGGCTCCGGCGCTTCTTCTTTGGGATCCCCTGCATTGTTGACGCTCTCCATTGTCCTCATCACGTCGCTGCGCACGCCGTCCCATCATCCAATAGGAGCGGCGTGCGTAGCGACGTGATAGCGGCGACGGAGAGCAAGGATGCCGGGGAAGCAGAGGTCTTGCCAGAGCGTCGGGGACACCCCGGGGACGCGGCGACAGCGATGGAGGGCGACATCCAGGGCAGCGGTGACGAGCGGTGATGGTCCGGAGCGGCGGGGACAGGTGAGTATAACTTCCTATACCAGTGGTCTTCAACCTGCGGACCTCCAGATGTTGCAAAACTACAACTCCCAGCATGCCCGGACAGCCGTCGGCTGTCCGGGCATGCTGGGTGTTGTAGTTTTGCAACATCTGGAGGTCCGCAGGTTGTAGACCACTGTCCTATACTTTACATTGCACGGATCCCTCAACATACGATGGTTTCAACAAATGATGGTCCATTTGGAACGGATTACCATGGTATGTTGAGGGACCACTGTATATATATATATATAGCTACTGCTGATGCATGAGTGTGGCCACTGACTACTAGATGTATGTATATTTACGGTCTTCTCACTGTACCATTGCTATTTTAATATATGTTTTATTTCTGTGATTTCTTATTAAAGATTTATTTTGTATCTTTCTAATTACGGTTTTGGCTAGTTTCTTCTTATTTTTGGTGTTGTATATAGAGATGAGCAAATTTACAGTAAATTTAATTCGTCATGAACTTCTCGGCTCGGCAGTTGATGACTCATCCTGCATAAATTAGTTCAGCTTTCCGGTGCTCCGGTGGGCTGGAAAAGGTGGATACAGTCCTAGGAAAGAGTCTCCCAGGACTGTATCCACCTTTTCCAGCCCACCGGAGCACCTGAAAGCAGAACAAATTTATGCAGGATAAGTCATCAACTGCCGAGCCGAGAAGTTCGTGACGAATCGAATTTACTGTAAGTTCGCTCATCTCTAGTAGTATATTATATATTCCCCTTTACACCACAGAATATATTCATAGGAAGTTTAGAATTTGATCTTCCCTTCAGAATTGATTTTTGCTCCTGTTTTGTATCGATCCTCTGAAGGTATTCTGAGGAAAAGCTACGTGAAGATCAGTTCATTAAATTGGCATTTTGAGGATTTCGGAAGAAGTGAATTAGCGCTGGTTTCACAGTATCATTAATCTGACAGATACGACTTAAATGGAAGAAGTCGGTGGCGGTAGAAATCTGCGCTGTTTAATACATTGGGACTATGACTCAGAGGAACCAGGTACCAAGGGACCAATAAGTCAATCTCATGGCTCTATGATAATTGCTATAATTGAACATGATGGCGGTAATATTAATAATTAACATATTCTATTGTCTCACAGGCCAACGCAAGGTCTCGGCACTTCTTTTGATCAGTGGGAGGCCGGCTGTCACGTAGCCTATGATATGGGCACCATAATGAATGTGTATCATCATAGAATAGACATGTCCTTTATTGTATACAAGATATGGATACATGGAGAATTATCTCATTATCTGAACTAATATTCCAGCCTATCACCTAATGGTTAGCGAATTTTTTTTTTTAGATCACTAACTATAAAGGACTATTTATGTTCTGCGTCCTTAAAGGCCAAAATGTAGACAACCAAACCCACGGGCGAAAGCCTGGGGTGAAAAACTAATTGAAGCTTGGAGTTTTATCAGGCGATGCATGGGAAAATATGGTAATTCATTCTGACACTTTCAAAATCAAAGTCCCTTAAATGGGTACTCCACTGAAATTATTATTTTTTTTTTTTAAATCAACTAGTGCCAGAAAATTAAACAGATTTGTAAATTGATTATATTGAAAAATGTGTATCTTTCCAGTACTTATCAGCAGCTGTATGCTCCACAGGAAGTTATTTCCTTTTGAAATTTCCTTTCAATCTGACCACAGTGCTCTCTACTGACACCTCTGTCCATGTCAGGAATGGTCCAGAGCAGGATAGGTTTGCAATGGGGATTTGTACCTGCTCTGAACAGTTCCCATAAGGGACAGAGGTGTCAGCAGAGAGCAGTGTGGTCAGACAGAAAGGAAATTCAAAAAGTAATGAACTTCCTCTAGAGCATACAGCAGCTGATAAGTACTGGAAGGATTAAGATTTTTTAATAGAAGTAATTTACAAATCTGTTCAACTTTCTGGCACCAGTTGATTTAAAAATTATTTTTTCCAGTGGAGTACCCCTTTAAGGTCCTTTTACACAGGCCGGTAATTGGGCAAATGAGCCCTAGGTCTGGCCACACTATTGATTAGGCTTTGTTAAAAAGGTATTCTGGGTAACTTAAACTTATAGGGTAGGGGATAAGTGTCTGATCTTAGGGGTCAGACTGCTGGGGTCCTCTACGATCTTCAAAACTCGGCCCGGCTACTCACCTGTCCTTGGGGCAGAGTGGCCGCCACAGGCTGGTGATTAACTGAGCAGGTTGTCACTCTTGCAGGTCTCCAAGGATTGGGATCACTCTTCTCCAAGGACAGGTGAGTAGCCAGGCTCGGTTCTGGAGACAGCATTGATCAGTGTTATCAGCGCTCTGCTTCTTCAGCCTACCCAAGCAGCCTGGAGAAGCAGAAATAAAATCGGATGGCACCGAGGCAGGTAGGGACCCTCCAGCCATCATGTCAGCTCATTGGTACCCTGCAACTGCATTAAAGTACTGGCACTAGTATTATACTGGATTTGGGTTCTGTGATCACAGGATTTAAAGAGTTAATAGCCTTACAGTGGCTGCATTCTAAATTTCCCATTAGAGTGCCGTACATCTGGAAGCTGAGCCCTGTTTCCAAATCTCACACATTTTGTATGCATGGCACAGGAAGATTTGGAAACAGGGCTCTGCTACCAGCTGACTGTCAATCAAGCAGGGACAGGGAAGGGAGGGGGAAGTTAGGATGCTTTCCAGCCCCCAGCACTTTAGGGGTTTGGGAACACCTCTTTGACACTTTGTACTAGAAAATAAAAGCATTTTTCTATGTTATGGAAGCACAGACAGATATATGTGTCTTGTTGTTCTAACCGTGTCCCTACCGTTTTCCTGTATTACATTAATGAAGTCTATGATGAGTCTATGACACATCAGATGTTGCAAAACTACAACTCTCAGCTGGGAGTTGTAGGTTTGCAACATGTGAATGTCCTCAGTAGGGAGACTACTGTTATATGGATACCAAACAACAACTACGTCCATAGAATGCCATTGATGTGGTCCAGCTGTCTAACACCTTCAAGCAGGCCTGGTACAAGGATTTTTGCCACCCTAGGCGAAAGCTAATTTTGCTGCCCTTTGACACACCTCACCTTACTACTGGGGTCACACACTGGAACAAACCCCCTCCTCGTGTAATCACCTTACTACTGGGGTGATAAGCTTTTGCTGGATGGGCAGGTGCTTCAGATGTTGGCCAACTTTATTTCTGTGGGCATAGAGGCGCCCCCATCGAGTGTTCCTAGGCGGCTGCCTATTTTGCCTATAGGCAGAGCCGGCCCTGCCTTCTAGACTCTCTCCGATCTTCTTCCTCTTCCACTAGAGCCAGGCCTCGGTCCATTATAAACCAATGCTAAAATGTACATTGGATTGTATTCTGCCCCCTACTGAACCATACCTTCAGTACAGTAGATGGCGAATGCTCTAAGTCTGCTAAGCACCAGCGAAGGAGAACTCTACTCGGCACCAGCGGAGGAGATTTTGCTCACATGCTGGTCCTAAAGTTCTAATCTTACTATGAAAGTCAATAATGCATGTATGGTTATAAAACCTATTCTGTACATACAAAAAAAAAATGGAAATATTATCAGTCTGATACTTACCTGACCCTACTACTATTGTCCTACAGCAACAATAGATATCAAGAGGTCAAGTCTTCTAAAAGCTCTGAACAAAAGGGCTATCGGCTATCTTCTAAGTGTGAAATCATCTACACTACGCTCACCGCCAGCGAAGAAAAGAGCCATCTAAATGCCATGTAAATAGCATCTCCCAGATGTCTGCTTTTCCGAACGTACTTACTGAAATATTAATATTTCCCTTCCAGCCACAACAAATACTATAGTAATAATTCCTATAGGCACTACTGCGGATACATTGTCTGAAAAGAATGCACGAATAGCAAAGCCATCAACAGTCAAGTACACGTATTATCAAAGCTTTCCGTCAAACATTTTCATTCACTCAAGGGAAATACTTGACAATAAGATACCTTTTATGTTAAATGGGATTGTATTATAATGTATATTATACACTCTCTATGTGCGGAGTGTCACTTTAGAAGATCGGAAGACGGACATACATGGGATTCTAAATGGATAATGTGTCGGGCAGCATTCTGTGTATCACAGAGGATGAATTGTAGAATCGGACTTAAATAGGCACTGTCAGAATCCAAAACTTTTTATATGTTGTACATCTTGACAAAACATTAATCTTTCTAATATAGTACATAAAAAAAAATGTTCCCCACCTTTTTATAGAAATCATGGCTTATAAAATTGACCACTAGGGGGTGCCCATACCATCCAGAACATAATCCTGTCTGGCTGCAGCATCATCTTTGTCCCAGCTGAAACAACTGCAAGGACAAAGTCCAGGAATTGAGGGCGGGACTAGCACTCCTCTGTGCTCACTCCTGTCCTGTCTATCAGACTGCAGAATGAAAACAGAGAGGAGGGGGTTACAGAGAAGCCTGCAGTGATTCGATGAAGAGATCCAGCACAGCACAGCAGATTCAGGGAGGAAGTGAATGCATGGTGAGTGAAGGCGGGCTAAGTGCTTGCCTCAGACATGCCCCTTCCTGGGCAGTGGATTTTAGAATGAGTGAGCAGCAGAACGGAGGGATTTTTTGAGCCAAATACAGAAGCTGGACACGTAAAAAAGTCATATAAAACATGTTCATGACCTAGTGACTAACATACAGTATATAAGCCTTTTTTCTTCTTTGATATGACAGGTACACTTAAAAAATTTTCTCATAAAGTTATGGCATTCACTTAATGATTGGTGGGGTTTGACCTCTGGGACCCCCATGATCTTTGGAATAGCTGCATCAACTTTTGAGTTTTTTTTTTCCAGCACAACAGCACTCTTAACCCCCAGGCTGTGCATCGTACTGCAGTCAGCATTATTTACTTAAAGGGGCCATGCCGGCTCCTAAAGTCTTACAAGTGAGATATGTAGTATGCCAAAAAGTTCTATTTTGTTCTCATTTAACTAGAGCACCTTCTTCCAAATATTTGTTGTGTATTTCACATGGCTTGTGGCAAACTCCATATGGGATTGTTTATGGCTCATCAACAGCTTTCTTCTTGCCGCTCCAAATGAACATTTGTCTGACAGCAGTACTAGAAGCCCTAAAATGTCACAAAATATATTTGAACATTTTGCTGCCAATTGCTGTTCCTTTTTTTTATATTTATATATAAAAAAAAGTATTTTTAAAGGGGTACTCCTGTGGAATTTTTTTTTTTTTAAATCAACTGGTGCCAGAAAGTTAAACAGATTTGTAAATTACTTCTATTAAAAAATCTTAATTGTTCCAGTACTTTTTAGGGGCTGTATACTACAGAGGAAATGCTTTTCTTTTTAGATTTCTCTGATGTCATGACCACAGTGCTCTCTACTGACCTCTGCTGTCCATTTTAGGAACTGTCCAGAGCAGGAGTGTCACGATTCGGCTTCCAGATAGTGGATCCTCTGTGCCAGAGAGGGATTGGCGTGGACCGTGCTAGTGGACCGGTTCTAAGCCACTACTGGTTTTCACCAGAGCCCGCCGCAAAGCGGGATGGTCTTGCTGCGGCGGTAGTGACCAGGTCGTATCCACTAGCAACGGCTCACCTCTCTGGCTGCTGAAGATAGGCGCGGTACAAGGGAGTAGGCAGAAGCAAGGTCAGACGTAGCAGAAGGTCGGGGGCAGGCGGCAAGGTTCGTAGTCAGGATGGGTAGCAGAAGTTCAGATACACAGGCTTTGGACACACTAAACGCTTTCACTGGCACAAGGCAACAAGATCCGGCAAGGGAGTGCAAGGGAGGAGACTAGATATAGGCAGGGAACAGGTGGGAACCAATTAAGCTAATTGGGCCAGGCACCAATCATTGGTGCACTGGCCCTTTAAATCTCAGAGAGCTGGCGCGCGCGCGCCCTAGAGAGCGGAGCCGCGCGCGCCAGCACATGACAGCAGGGGACCGGGACGGGTAAGTGACCTGGGATGCGATTCGCGAGCGGGCGCGTCCCGCTGTGCGAATCGCATCCCCAACGGCCAAGACAGTGCAGCGCTCCCGGTCAGCGGGACTGACCGGGGCGCTGCAAGGAGAAAGACGCCGTGAGCGCTCCGGGGAGGAGCGGGGACCCGGAGCGCTAGGCGTAACAGTACCCCCCCCCTTAGGTCTCCCCTTCTCTTTATCCGGTAACTGCCTCCCCTGGGATGAGGACACCTGGAAAGAATGGAGGGTTTCCTCAACGGCAGGCAGTACAGCAGGAGTGGGAATGGGGAGGGAGGGCAGAGGGCGAGGCCTGGCACGGGGCAGTGTGACACCAGGACGGGGGCCATGGGGAGGCACAGAGGCTTGCCTGATGGGACTGGGAGGGGGGGAGAGGCACTTCCTGTGGCAGGCAGAGTCCCAGTTCCTGATCTCCCCGGTGGTCCAATCAATGGTGGGGGAATGAAGCCGGAGCCAAGGCAGACCGAGGAGGACCTCAGAGGTACAGTTGGGGAGAATGAAGAACTCAATCCTTTCGTGGTGGGGTCCGACAGACATCAGGAGGGGTTCTGTGCGGTAACGCACGGTGCAGTCCAATCTGGCTCCGTTGACCGCGGAAATGTAGAGCGGTTTGACGAGACGGGTCACCGGGATGCTGAATCTATTAACAAAGGACTCCAACATAAAATTCCCGGAGGCACCAGAGTCCAAGCAGGCCACGGCTGAGATGGAGGAGTTGGCTGTAGGGGAAATCCGCACGGGCACCGTGAGACGTGGAGAAGAAGACCTAGAAGCAAAAGACGCCACACCCACGTGAGCTGGGTGCGTGCGTGCGTTTCCCAGGCGTGGAGGACGGATAGGGCAATCCACCAAGAAATGCTCAGTACTGGCACAATACAGACAGAGATTTTCTTCTCTACGGCGATTCCTCTCTTCCTGGGTCAGGCGAGACCGATCCACTTGCATGGCCTCCTCGGCGGGAGGCCCAGGCGAAGACTGCAAAGGATGCTGTGGGAGAGGAGCCCAGAGATCTAAGTCTTTTTCCTGGCGGAGCTCTTGGTGTCGCTCAGAAAAACGCATGTCAATGCGGGTAGCCAAATGGATGAGTTCTTGGAGGTTGGCAGGAATCTCTCGTGCGGCCAGCACATCCTTGATGCGACTGGATAGGCCTTTTTTAAAGGTCGCGCAGAGAGCCTCATTATTCCAGGATAGTTCAGAAGCAAAAGTACGGAATTGTATGGCGTACTCGCCAACGGAAGAATTACCCTGGACCAGGTTCAGCAAGGCAGTCTCAGCAGAAGAGGCTCGGGCAGGTTCCTCAAAGACACTTCGGACTTCAGCAAAGAAGGACTGGACTGTGGCTGTGGCAGGATCATTACGGTCCCAGAGCGGTGTGGCCCAAGACAAGGCCTTTCCTGAAAGAAGACTTACTACGAACGCCACCTTAGACCGTTCTGTAGGAAACAAGTCTGACAACATCTCCATATGCAGGGAACACTGAGACAAAAATCCACGGCAGAGTCTGGAGTCCCCATCAAATTTGTCCGGCAGGGACAAGCGGAGGTTAGGAGCGGCCACTCGCTGCGGAGGAGGTGCAGGAGCTGGCGGAGGAGATGGTTGCTGCTGTAGCAGAGGCAGAATTTGCTGTAACATGGCGGTCAACTGCGACAGCTGCTGTCCTTGTTGGGCAATCTGCTGCGATTGCTGAGCGACCACCGTGGGAAGATCAGCGAGACTTGGCAGCGGCACCTCAGCGGGATCCATGGCCGGATCTACTGTCACGATTCGGCTTCCAGATAGTGGATCCTCTGTGCCAGAGAGGGATTGGCGTGGACCGTGCTAGTGGACCGGTTCTAAGCCACTACTGGTTTTCACCAGAGCCCGCCGCAAAGCGGGATGGTCTTGCTGCGGCGGTAGTGACCAGGTCGTATCCACTAGCAACGGCTCACCTCTCTGGCTGCTGAAGATAGGCGCGGTACAAGGGAGTAGGCAGAAGCAAGGTCAGACGTAGCAGAAGGTCGGGGGCAGGCGGCAAGGTTCGTAGTCAGGATGGGTAGCAGAAGTTCAGATACACAGGCTTTGGACACACTAAACGCTTTCACTGGCACAAGGCAACAAGATCCGGCAAGGGAGTGCAAGGGAGGAGACTAGATATAGGCAGGGAACAGGTGGGAACCAATTAAGCTAATTGGGCCAGGCACCAATCATTGGTGCACTGGCCCTTTAAATCTCAGAGAGCTGGCGCGCGCGCGCCCTAGAGAGCGGAGCCGCGCGCGCCAGCACATGACAGCAGGGGACCGGGACGGGTAAGTGACCTGGGATGCGATTCGCGAGCGGGCGCGTCCCGCTGTGCGAATCGCATCCCCAACGGCCAAGACAGTGCAGCGCTCCCGGTCAGCGGGACTGACCGGGGCGCTGCAAGGAGAAAGACGCCGTGAGCGCTCCGGGGAGGAGCGGGGACCCGGAGCGCTAGGCGTAACAAGGAGAAATCCCCATAGCAAACATATGCTGCTCTGGACAGTTCCTAAAATGGACAGCAGAGAGCACTGTGATCATGACATCAGAGAAATCTAAAAAGTAAAGCATTTCCCCTGTAGTATACAGCCTCTAAAATGTACTGGAAGGATTAAGATTTTTTAATAGAAGTAATTTACAAATCTAAAAAAATTGGGGTATGTGCAGCTCACAATATAAATTAATCGAGGCTAAATGGAAAGTATTTACACCAAAAAAATACTAGTACAAAATAATATATAAGGAAAAAAAGGGGGGGGTACCAAATGCCTCTAGACTAATACCATAAAATGGTACATGATGATGGAATTACAGAAAAAATAATAAATCGGACTGTGCTTCACTTTAAATGATGTACAAATTTAATAAAAAATACAAATAAGACATAAAATAAATAATGCAAATCTAATACATAAATGCCTCCTACCACAGGGCCCTTGTGGGGAGGTATGATATTTGAATACAAAGCATATATTAAAAATTTTAAAATATAGCATGTGAATTACGTTCTACCGCTATCCCAATATATTGCAAACCGACATAGTGTACTTTTGTGCGGTACACTCCGTTCTCATGTGATTTAGAACAGTTCACAAAGTGATATAGTTACCAACTCCTAAGGGTGGTTTTGGCTGGACGTCCGAGAGATGGATATATGAGGGCTGTGTCCAGCGCTAGCGTGCGCTTACGGTGACGGGCCCGGATGCCACAGGCCAAAAAGGTCACCGGTCACGGAGTAATTGCAGGCTCGATGGCAGATGTAGTGGAGGCTGTGTCCAGCGCTGGCATGCGCTTGCGGTGACGGGCCCGGTTGCCGCAGGCCGAAGAGAAGTCACCGGTCACAGAGTGGCTCCGGAGATGGAGATATACTCGGAGATAGATGGATCTTGCTCCGGAAACAAGGGAAGGAAAGCCTCGTGGAAGATCTCTCGGCGTCTGGTGGAATGGCGGATGAATTACAGCCAGGTGTAAAATCAACAGATGATGGAGTTGTGTCGGAGGTAAATGATGGCGGTTTGTGGATTGCGGTAGTCATGCGATAAATATTTCTTTCTCTAGACGCGTTTCAGGGTACTTTATATATGACCCTTTCCTCAGTAGAGATATCTTTAACAGTGAAGCTCAAAGTCCTTTTATACATGTTGCCTGTCTAATTGTTACAGGTGTGTTTCTGTTTAGATCTTCCGCAAATAGCGGAATGGAATGGGAAACATAGGGTTGTTTCATCTTGATAAAGCAGTGTTCACATTTAGAATCAGTATGTATGCGTTCTTATTTAAATATAGTATTATATATATTATAAACATTAGAATGGTACATATAGCATACAGTAAGATGTACAGATAAAGTGTATAATACTGAGATAGAGATATTGACAAAGATGAAAATAAATAAAAATAATAATAATAATAAATGTAAAAATAAAAAATAAATAAATAAATAAAGAATAATAAATGTAAAAATAAGGATGATAATATAAAAAATATAATATAGAAGTAGAAATAAATGAAAATACAAATAAAAATAAGATTAGAAATAAAATAGAAAAATACAAAAAATGGGGTAATAAATAAAAGGATATAAAATAAATATGAAATAAATATGAAATAAGTGCATAAGTAAAATAAAATGCTATAGATTTACATGGAATTAGCATACCAGAAGGTTGAAGGATGGCCAGTCACGCAGAACAAAGATAGATCCATCTATCTCCGAGTATATCTCCATCTCCGGAGCCACTCCTTGACCGGTGACTTCTCTTCGGCCTGCGGCAACCGGGCCCGTCACCGCAAGCGCATGCCAGCGCTGGACACAGCCTCCACTACATCTGCCATCGAGCCTGCAATTACTCCGTGACCGGTGACCTTTTTGGCCTGTGGCATCCGGGCCCGTCACCGTAAGCGCACGCTAGCGCTGGACACAGCCCTCATATATCCATCTCTCGGACGTCCAGCCAAAACCACCCTTAGGAGTTGGTAACTATATCACTTTGTGAACTGTTCTAAATCACATGAGAACGGAGTGTACCGCACAAAAGTACACTATGTCGGTTTGCAATATATTGGGATAGCGGTAGAACGTAATTCACATGCTATATTTTAAAATTTTTAATATATGCTTTGTATTCAAATATCATACCTCCCCACAAGGGCCCTGTGGTAGGAGGCATTTATGTATTAGATTTGCATTATTTATTTTATGTCTTATTTGTATTTTTTATTAAATTTGTACATCATTTAAAGTGAAGCACAGTCCGATTTATTATTTTTTCTGTAATTCCATCATCATGTACCATTTTATGGTATTAGTCTAGAGGCATTTGGTACCCCCCCTTTTTTTCCTTATAATTTACAAATCTGTTTAACTTTCTGGCACCGGTTTATTTAAAAAAAAAAAAAAAGTTTTCCACGGGAGTACCCCTTTAAATGTAAATCAATTACATTGAAAAAGTGAATAAGTGTACCTATAACAAGAGAGGTGCAGAGGTAGCAGATGGACATGCTTTAGTAGTTCAGGGGCCCGAAGGCCACCAGGGGGCACATAGTAAGTCGAGGCCCTCTCAAAGAGTGGTCTGGGTCTGGACCTCGGGACGTCCCTCTATCTGACATCTTATCCCCTATCCTTTGGATAGGGGATAAGATCTCTAGAGGTGGAATGCCCCTTTAAGATCTATTGAACAATTAAACAATTCTTCATTATTCTGTGTACACCATCTAATTTCCTAAATTAACCAAAAGACTTGACTTATTCTGGAGGCTCGTGAATAATGCATTGCAGAGCGTTCTTCCTCTGGTATAATGATATTAGAAGTCATGCTAACACTTTTGCTTCAATTAGTCAGAAATGTCAAATGCTTAGAGCTTTTCTGCCTTACATTGGACGTAGATGACGGTAATATTCAGTATCTTGTGTTAAACATTGTAGCACAGAACATAGTTTAACATTAGGACAATAGATCTTTGGGTCTCATGCAGATTGTTACTAAACCTACTTCTGCATTTTTTTTTAACAGGGCTGTTTTGTGAAAACAAGAATAAAAAAGAAAATTGTGTAAAACTCATGTTGATGATAGGTGTCATAGTGAAAGCATGCTGGTAGTAGTAGTCCAAAAATAGAGAAAAAGAAACGCAGCCGCACATCCACAATTTGAATTTTGATCTAATTGCTTCTCAGCATAAATTCAAACACTAACAGGTTGTTATTATACATTTTGATCAAAAAGTACAAGCCCACTCGCCACGTCAAGGCCACCTATTTAGAGTGGGTTCCTAACCCAACATTGGCATAGCGCCGGGCGGTGGCCACCACCAACAGCATGCCCACGGCGGCAACACCATGCCCACAGAAGGAGCGACCCATTGGCCAGGCAACCCCACTGCTGCCCGACCAAGCCCCTGGCTCAGGGCCACCCCACAGACAAAGCATCACAGTAACAATGACTGCCGCAGTGCAACCAGACCAATGTGCATACCTACCAAGTGCTCCCTGCCGGAGGGTTGGGAGAATGCTAGGAGGAAACCCTTATGCAGTCTCCTGGTAATTAAAACTCAAGTTGATAGGTGTCATTGTGAAAGCTAGCTGGGAGTAGTATTCCCTAGTCCCTAAGGGATGTAGATGTCACATGGCAGGGCACTATAGCTAACCAGGTTCCCTGTAAGCCCAACAATGCTTTGTCAAAGTGTTGTTCCCCGTAGTGGGAGGTGCAGACATGAGAACTCTGGAGACTTCTATTATGTGGAAACAACTTGTAACTTTACTGAATGTTCAGTGCAAATCCATTGGAATCACAGTCTTTTTGGCACAGATTGGAATGTAACATATTTTAAGAAGATGAATGTAGAGTTGGTCACTGTCCCTTTAAGAGTTGCTTTATTAGCAGATATACTGACTGGAGAGTCTCTGGTCTGCTTTTCACATATGTAGGTGGTATTACTAGTGAAAATGCAAATAAATACTGGAAAAGTCCTATTAGGTGCTCTCTACGTTGAAAGACTACATAAGTTTGCTGACTGTGGTGCAGATACTTGTACTTTTGCAAGGCGTACGCTGAGGAACTTTGATGATTTTGCCCCCACAGCACTAACTCCTACTGTAGGTCAACAAAGATATTAGTGTATGCAGAGGAGTCCTTGTTCAGCTTTCTCCTCCTTTGTCTAGTAGATACTTATTTTTGGAGCAGGAAACTTGCGCATGATGCCCTCACAGTATGTAATGGAGATGATCTTTTGGGTGAAACAACCAAACTCCATACAGTGCTGAGATCACTGCACATGTGACCCAGATCTTTCTGATTGTTCATGCAACTGGAATAGGCTTTGGCTTCTACTTGAAACTAAAGAGTTTGAAGTTTGAAAAGGGTTTTGTCAGCCCCACGACTACTTCCTATATATTGTAGCTGAGACACGGGCACCGGTACACTGCATTAGGCCTCATTCTGGATCAGCTTAATAAAGCCATGGTATGCTGCTGCTGCTAGACTCCAATGGCGGTGGCTTATCTCTCTATGAACAAAAGGGCCATGCAGTTGAAATCCACCATGCGCAACCCTTCTCTCCCTTGACATAATCTGTTGGGGAGAAAAAACCTTTGTATGGCAGCATGTAAATTCTGAGATACATGAAGATAGTATGACCCCGAATGTATGTCTGGGCAGTTACTTTTTTAACTTGGATAACATGATTTTTGGCCTGAACAAAGTTCTTTAAAGTGTACCTGTCATTATTAAACATTTTCTTATGTTTTTATCTAAACACTGAGACCCAGACCAATCACTTAAATATACGAGAAGAGAAGCTACAGGCCGATGCTATGACTTTCTGAACACGAAAGCTTGGAGCTTCCATGTTGTGGGGGGGGGGGGGGGGGCTCACCACTGGGTCTCTCCACGATCAGACATCTTATTCCCTATCCTTTTGGATAGGGGATAAGATGACTAGGGACAGGGTACCCCTTTAATAACAGTGGCCATTTAAGTAAATGAGTAAAATAATTAAAAACCAGGTTTGTACATAGGTCCCCCTTCTGGATTATGTTTTGTTGAAGTATCATATCCATTTAGTGTTACAGGTATGTAGTAATAAGGGATAAATAATGTTGTATGCCACTATACATAAAATAAAGCCTTTAATAAATCCTGTACCTAACAGCTTTACCAAAGATTAGATTTACTATAACACTGTGTCAGCTTTCGAAAACAGATACTAGCTTCCATGTGTCGAATTCTTGCAAAATACATAATTTCTACATAAGGTTCACCCATGGTTTACTTCCTTACCAGTTTCAAGCTTATTATAGACAGCCATATTTCAAAACCTACAGTGAAAACATTTATAACATTTTCGCCTCATGCCCACACCCATATTCATGCAATTGGGACCAAAACAATAGGATTTGTTTAGAGAAATTTTTGTGTCACAAGGACAACTAGAGGTATGAGAGCATTACTGCAAGACCACAAAATATTGTTTACATATATAGAATGTATATGATCATTTATGGTGTCCCTTAGCATTCACTTCCAGGCAGTGGAAGAGAGAGGTGATATCTGGTAACTATAAAAGAAAGTACACTAAGCGATTGTCTGAGCTAGTGATTGTGTGTCTGTATACAAGAGTGTGAAGTATACAAGTGAGTGCAAGTATATAAGTGAGAGGGACTTAAAATTAAGGGACTTTAAATTCAGGGAGTTTAATTGAAATATTTGATTGTTTTTTACTGTAAATGTTTGATATTCCCATAGCTAGTATGGCCTCCATGTTGGAAAAGGTAGCTCAGTGTGCATCTTGTACAATGTATGCAATCCTTGAACAGCAGTTTGAGGGTGCATATTGATGTGTGCGAGTTGTTCATTTGGAAGCCCAGATCTTGAATCTAGAGGAGCAACACTGAGACGCATTGACAACTTGGAGAGGAGTCTCCGGCTCACTGAGCAAGTACTCTCTGGGGTAGAGGTGGGGGAGGATAGTGGGACGGAGTTGCAGGACAGTCAGGCAGTTAGCTGGGTTACAGTTAGAAGACTGGGTAGAGGGAAAAGTGTCAGGGAGGCTAGTCCTGATCTGGCACACCCCAACAAGTTTGCCCGGTTGGCAGATGAGGGGGATGCCATTTCAGAGCTAGCACTACTGCAGCAAGACTCTGCCTGTGACCGCCAGGGGGGTTTCTGCTCCAGTAAGGAGGGAGGGAGAAGTGCAGGGCAGGCCAGACAGGTACTGGTAGTGGGGGACTCAATTATTAGGGGGACAGACAGGGAGATCTGTCACCAAGACCGGGATAGCCGAACAGTTTGTTGTCTTCCTGGCACTCGAGTTCGGCACATCATGGATCGGGTTTACCGGATGCTCGGTGGGGCTGGAGAGGACCCAGCGTTCATGGTACATATTGGCACCAATGACAAAGTAAAAGGTAGGTGGAGTGTCCTTAAAAATGATTTCAGGGACTTAGGCTGCAAGCTTAAGGCAAGGACCTCCAAGGTAATATTTTCTGAAATATTACCTGCACCACAAGCCACACCAAAGAGGCAGCGGGAGATCAGGGAGGTAAACAAGTGGCTCAGAAGCTGGTGTAGGAAGGAGGGGTGTCACGATGCCGGCTGGCAGGTAGTGGATCCTCTGTGCCAGAGAGGGATTGGCGTGGACCGTGCTAGTGGATCGGTTCTAAGTCACTACTGGTTTTCACCAGAGCCCGCCGCAAAGCGGGATGGTCTTGCTGCGGCGGTAGTGACCAGGTCGTATCCACTAGCAACGGCTCAACCTCTCTGGCTGCTGAAGATAGGCGCGGTACAAGGGAGTAGACAGAAGCAAGGTCGGACGTAGCAGAAGGTCGGGGCAGGCAGCAAGGATCGTAGTCAGGGGCAACGGCAGGAGGTCTGGAACACAGGCTAGGAACATACAAGGAAACGCTTTCACTGGCACGATGGCAACAAGATCCGGCAAGGAAGTGCAGGGGAAGTGAGGTGATATAGGGAAGTGCACAGGTGATAACACTAATTGGAACCACTGCGCCAATCAGCGGCGCAGTGGCCCTTTAAATCGCAAAGACCCGGCGCGCGCGCGCCCTAGGGAGCGGGGCCGCGCGCGCCGGGACAGGACTGACGGAGAGCGAGTCAGGTACGGGAGCCGGGGTGCGCATCGCGAGCGGGCGCTACCCGCATCGCGAATCGCATCCCGGCTGGAGGCGGTATCGCAGCGCCCCGTGTCAGTGGATCTGACCGGAGCGCTGCAGTGAGGAGAGTGTAGCGAGCGCTCCGGGGAGGAGCGGGGACCCGGAGCGCTTGGCGTAACAGTACCCCCCCCCTTGGGTCTCCCCCTCTTCTTAGAGCCTGAGAACCTGAGGAGCAGACTTTTGTCTAGGATGTTGTCCTCAGGTTCCCAGGATCTCTCTTCTGGACCACAACCCTCCCAATCCACTAAAAAAAAGGTTTTCCCTCTGACCTTTTTAGATGCCAGAATCTCTTTGACGGAGAAGATGTCCGAGGAGCCGGAAACAGGAGTGGGAGGAACAGATTTGGGAGAGAAACGGTTAATGATAAGTGGTTTAAGAAGAGAAACGTGAAAGGCATTAGGAATACGAAGAGAAGGAGGAAGAAGAAGTTTGTAAGAGACAGGATTAATCTGGCACAAAATTTTGAAAGGACCAAGATAGCGTGGTCCCAACTTATAGCTAGGGACACGGAAGCGGACATATTTAGCGGAGAGCCATACCTTGTCTCCAGGGGAAAAAATGGGAGGAGCTCTTCTTTTCTTATCCGCGAACTTCTTCATGCGTGATGAAGCCTGTAAGAGAGAATTTTGGGTCTCTCTCCATATGATGGAAAGATCACGAGAAATTTCATCCACAGCGGGCAGACCAGAGGGCAAGGGGGTAGGGAGGGGGGGAAGAGGGTGACGGCCGTACACCACGAAAAATGGGGATTTGGAGGAAGATTCAGAGACTCTGAAGTTATACGAGAATTCGGCCCATGGTAGAAGATCTGCCCAGTCATCCTGGCGGGAGGAAACAAAATGTCGTAAATAATCACCCAAGACCTGGTTAATTCTTTCTACTTGTCCATTGGATTGAGGATGATATGCAGAAGAAAAATTTAATTTAATCTTGAGTTGTTTACAGAGAGCCCTCCAGAATTTAGACACGAATTGGACGCCTCTATCCGAGACGATCTGCGTGGGCAACCCGTGAAGACGAAAAATGTGTACAAAAAATTGTTTAGCCAACTGAGGCGCTGAAGGAAGACCAGGAAGAGGGATGAAATGTGCCATTTTGGAGAATCGATCAACGACCACCCAAATAACAGTGTTGCCATGGGATGGGGGTAAGTCAGTAATAAAATCCATACCAATCAGAGACCAAGGCTGTTCGGGGACAGGCAGAGGATGAAGAAAACCAGCGGGCTTCTGGCGAGGAGTCTTATCCCGGGCACAGATAGTGCAGGCTCGCACAAAGTCCACAACATCCGTCTCCAGAGTCGGCCACCAATAGTAGCGAGAGATGAGTTGCACAGATTTCTTGATGCCCGCATGACCTGCGAGATGGGAAGAGTGGCCCCATTTGAGGATTCCGAGGCGTTGGCGTGGAGAAACAAAGGTCTTTCCTGGAGGAGTTTGCCTGATGGAGGCTGGAGAAGTGGAAATCAGGCAGTCAGGAGGAATGATGTGTTGCGGAGAGAGTTCAACTTCAGAAGCATCCGAGGAACGAGAGAGAGCATCGGCCCTAATGTTCTTATCGGCAGGCCGAAAGTGAATTTCAAAATTAAATCGGGCAAAGAACAGAGACCACCTGGCCTGGCGAGGATTCAGCCGTTGGGCAGACTGGAGGTAGGAGAGGTTCTTGTGATCGGTGTAAATAATAACTGGAAATCTTGATCCCTCCAGCAGATGCCTCCATTCCTCAAGTGCTAATTTAATGGCTAGAAGCTCTCGATCCCCGATGGAGTAGTTTCTCTCCGCCGGAGAGAAGGTCCTAGAAAAAAAACCACAAGTAACAGCATGCCCGGAAGAATTTTTTTGTAGAAGGACAGCTCCAGCTCCCACAGAGGAGGCATCAACCTCCAATAGGAAGGGTTTAGATGGGTCAGGTCTGGAGAGCACGGGAGCCGAAGAAAAGGCAGACTTGAGCCGTTTAAAGGCGTCTTCCGCTTGAGGAGGCCAAGACTTGGGATCGGCATTTTTTTTGGTTAAAGCCACGATAGGAGCCACAACGGTAGAAAAATGTGGAATAAATTGTCTGTAATAATTGGCGAACCCCAAAAAACGTTGGATAGCACGGAGTCCGGAGGGGCGTGGCCAATCTAAGACGGCAGAGAGTTTGTCTGGATCCATTTGTAGTCCCTGGCCAGAGACCAAGTATCCTAGGAAAGGAAGAGATTGGCATTCAAACAGACATTTCTCTATTTTGGCATAGAGTTGATTGTCACGAAGTCTCTGAAGAACCATACGGACATGCTGGCGGTGTTCTTCTAGACTGGCAGAAAAAATCAGGATATCGTCCAGATATACAACAACACAGGAGTATAAAAGATCACGAAAAATTTCATTAACAAAGTCTTGGAAGACGGCAGGGGCGTTGCACAGGCCAAAGGGCATGACCAGATACTCAAAGTGTCCATCTCTGGTGTTAAATGCCGTTTTCCATTCATCCCCCTCTCTGATGCGGATGAGATTATAAGCACCTCTTAAGTCCAGTTTGGTAAAGATGTGGGCACCTTGGAGGCGATCAAAGAGTTCAGAGATGAGAGGTAGGGGGTAGCGGTTCTTAACCGTGATTTTATTAAGACCGCGGTAGTCAATGCAAGGGCGTAGAGAGCCATCTTTTTTGGACACAAAGAAAAATCCGGCTCCGGCAGGAGAGGAGGATTTACGGATAAAGCCCTTTTTTAAATTTTCCTGGACGTATTCAGACATGGCAAGAGTCTCTGGGGCGGACAGAGGATAAATTCTGCCCCGGGGTGGAGTAGTGCCCGGGAGGAGGTCGATAGGACAATCATAAGGCCTGTGAGGAGGTAGAGTCTCAGCTTGTTTTTTGCAAAAAACATCCGCAAAGTCCTTATAGGCCTTAGGGAGACCGGTTACGGGAGGAACCACAGAGTCACGGCAAGGGTTACTGGGAACCGGTTTTAGGCAGTCCTTGGAACAAGAGGGCCCCCAACTCTTGATCTCCCCAGTGGACCAATCCAGGGTTGGGGAGTGAAGTTGAAGCCAGGGAAGTCCAAGGAGAATTTCAGAAGTGCAATTGGGAAGGACCAAAAGTTCAATCCTCTCGTGATGAGGTCCGATGTGCATTAGAAGGGGCTCCGTGCGGAAACGTATGGTACAGTCCAATCTTTCATTGTTTACACAATTGATGTAGAGGGGTCTGGCGAGACTGGTCACCGGGATGTTGAACCTGTTGACGAGAGAGGCCAAAATAAAATTTCCTGCAGATCCGGAGTCCAAGAAGGCCACAGCAGAGAAGGAGAAGGCAGATGCAGACATCCGCACAGGCACAGTAAGACGTGGAGAAGCAGAGTAGACATCAAGGACTGTCTCACCTTTGTGCGGAGTCAGCGTACGTCTTTCCAGGCGGGGAGGACGGATAGGACAATCCTTCAGGAAGTGTTCGGTACTAGCACAGTACAGGCAGAGATTCTCCATGCGGCGTCGTGTCCTCTCTTGAGGTGTCAGGCGAGACCGGTCGACCTGCATAGCCTCCACGGCGGGAGGCACAGGAACAGATTGCAGGGGACCAGAGGAGAGAGGAGCCGGGGAGAAGAAACGCCTCGTGCGAACAGAGTCCATATCCTGGCGGAGCTCCTGACGCCTTTCGGAAAAACGCATGTCAATGCGAGTGGCTAGGTGAATGAGTTCATGTAGATTAGCAGGGATTTCTCGTGCGGCCAGAACATCTTTAATGTTGCTGGATAGGCCTTTTTCAAAGGTCGCGCAGAGGGCCTCATTATTCCAGGATAATTCTGAAGCAAGAGTACGGAATTGTACGGCATACTCGCCAACGGAAGAATTACCCTGGACCAGGTTCAACAGGGCAGTCTCAGCAGAAGAGGCTCGGGCAGGTTCCTCAAAGACACTTCGAATTTCCGAGAAGAAGGAGTGTACAGAGGCAGTGACGGGGTCATTGCGGTCCCAGAGCGGTGTGGCCCAAGACAGGGCTTTTCCAGACAGAAGGCTGACTACGAAAGCCACCTTAGACCTTTCAGTGGGAAACTGGTCCGACATCATCTCCAGGTGCAGGGAACATTGGGAAAGAAAGCCACGGCAAAACTTAGAGTCCCCATCAAATTTATCCGGCAAGGATAGTCGTAGACCAGAAGCGGCCACTCGCTGCGGAGGAGATGCAGGAGCTGGCGGAGGAGATGATTGCTGAAGCTGTGGTAGTAACTGCTGAAGCATAACGGTCAGTTGAGACAGCTGTTGGCCTTGTTGCGCTATCTGTTGCGACTGCTGGGCGACCACCGTGGTGAGGTCAGCGACAACTGGCAGAGGAACTTCAGCGGGATCCATGGCCGGATCTACTGTCACGATGCCGGCTGGCAGGTAGTGGATCCTCTGTGCCAGAGAGGGATTGGCGTGGACCGTGCTAGTGGATCGGTTCTAAGTCACTACTGGTTTTCACCAGAGCCCGCCGCAAAGCGGGATGGTCTTGCTGCGGCGGTAGTGACCAGGTCGTATCCACTAGCAACGGCTCAACCTCTCTGGCTGCTGAAGATAGGCGCGGTACAAGGGAGTAGACAGAAGCAAGGTCGGACGTAGCAGAAGGTCGGGGCAGGCAGCAAGGATCGTAGTCAGGGGCAACGGCAGGAGGTCTGGAACACAGGCTAGGAACATACAAGGAAACGCTTTCACTGGCACGATGGCAACAAGATCCGGCAAGGAAGTGCAGGGGAAGTGAGGTGATATAGGGAAGTGCACAGGTGATAACACTAATTGGAACCACTGCGCCAATCAGCGGCGCAGTGGCCCTTTAAATCGCAAAGACCCGGCGCGCGCGCGCCCTAGGGAGCGGGGCCGCGCGCGCCGGGACAGGACTGACGGAGAGCGAGTCAGGTACGGGAGCCGGGGTGCGCATCGCGAGCGGGCGCTACCCGCATCGCGAATCGCATCCCGGCTGGAGGCGGTATCGCAGCGCCCCGGGTCGTGGATCTGACCGGAGCGCTGCAGTGAGGAGAGTGTAGCGAGCGCTCCGGGGAGGAGCGGGGACCCGGAGCGCTTGGCGTAACAAGGGGTTTGGGTTCATGGAGAACTGGGCCGACTTCGCTGTCAAATACCGGCTCTACCGTAGGGACGGGCTGCACCTCAATGGGGAGGTTGCAGCTGTGTTTGGGAGAAGATGGCTAGAAGGGTGGAAGAGTGTTTAAACTAGGGACTGGGGGGAGGGAGCCTACAACATAGAGGGGGAACATAGTGTAGATAGAGAGGGGGGCCTTATTAACCCTTTAAGGACGCAGGGTTTTTCCGCTTTGCATTTTCATTTTTTTCTCATCACCTTCTAAAAATAATAACACTTTCAATTTTGCTCCTAAAAATCCATATGATGGCTTATTTTTTGCACCACTAATTCTACTTTGTAATGACAGTCATTTTACCCCAAAATCTATGGCGAAACGGAAAAAAAAATCATTGTGCAACAAAATGGAAGGAAAAGCTTTTTTTTGTAACTTTTGGGGGCTTCCGTTTCTACGCAGTGCATATTTCAGTAAAAATGACACCTTATCATTATTCTGTAGGTCCATATGATTAAAATGATACCCTACTTATATAGGTTTGAGTTTGTCGTACTTCTGAAAAAAATTATAACTACATGCAGGAAAATGTATATGTTTAAAATTGTCTTATTCTGACCCCTATAACTTTTTTATTTTTCCATGTACGGGGCGGTATGAGGGCTCATTTTTTGCGCCGTGATCTGAAGTTTTTTTCGGTTTTAGTATTGATTGGACTTTTTGATCACTTTTTATAAATTTTTTTATGGTATAAAAAGTGACCAAAAATACTTGGACTTTGGAATTTTTTTGCGAGTACACCATTGACCGTGCGGTTTAATTAATGATATATTTTTATAATTCGGACATTTATGCATGTGGCGATACCACATATGTTTATTTACACAGTTTTTTTTATTGGGAAAAAGGGGGTGATTCAAACTTTTATTAGGGAAGTGGTTAAATGATCTCTATGAACTTTTTTTTTCACTTTTTTTTGCAATGTTACAGCTCCCATAGGGGACTATAAAATGCAGTTCATTGATTCAATACACTGATCACTGTCATTGCATTGCAATGGCAGGGATCAGTGTTATCGACGGTTGATTGCTCAAGCCTGGATTTCAGGCTTGGATCAATCAATCGCCGATCGGACGTGCAGGAAGCAGGTACAGCCCCCTCCTGTTGCGTTCTAGCTGATCGGGTCATCGCGATTTTACTTCCATGGGCCCGATCAGCCCTAGAAGCTTTTACTTTCATTTTAGACGCAGCAATCAACTTTGATCGCCGCATCTAAAGAGATAATGTTGGACATCAGCCCGATCGGCGATGTCCGGCATTAGCCACGGGTTCTGATGCGCAATCATCTGCTGAACGCGCGTCATACCTCGGGAGCCGCTTATGGACGTTTAGATATACATATACGTTAAGGGGGTTAATGTACCTGGGGGTAGAGCAGAGGGAGGGGTTAGAATAGTTAATAGGGATAGGCTTCATAGGCAGAAAAAACTTACACCATTGAAATGCATGTTGACTAATGCTAGAAGTCTGTCCAATAAAACTGAGGAGCTGGAGGGGTTGATGTCTGAGGACAAATATGACATAGTGGGTATAACACTAGGTTGACTTGGTTGGACGATAGCTGTGACTGGGCGGTCAACATACAGGGTTATAATCTATTCAGGAAGGATCGGACAAAACAGAAAGGGGGAGGGGTTTGTCTTTATGTAAAGTCCAGTGTGAAGGCCGCACTGCGGGAGGATATACGGGAGGAAAACGATAATGTGGAGTCATTATGGGTAAAAATATATGGAGATAAAAATAAAGAAATCCTGATAGGGGTTTGTTATAAGCCACCAAACATAATGGAAGAGGCAGGAGATCAATTACTGAGGCAAATAAACAAGGCAGCAAATTAGAATGAGGTGATAATAATGGGGGACTTTAACTACCCTGATATAAACTGGGAGACTGAGACCTGTGAATCTCATAAAGGAAACAGGTTTCTGACTATAGCTAAAGACAATTATCTGTCCCAAATGGTGCAGGGCCTGACCAGAGGGGGCGCCCTACTGGACTTAATATTAACCAACAGACCAGACAGAGTAACTAATGTGCAAGTAGAAGGACACCTAGGGAATAGTGATCGTAATATTATACATTATAACTTGTTCTTCAATAAGGGAATCTCTCAAGGGGCCACAAAAACTTTAGGAAGGTAAAGTTTGATCAACTCAGAAGCCCTTAAAGGGGTACTCCGCCCCTAGACATCATATCCCCTAAGATGTCTGATCGCGTGGGTCCCGCCGGTGGGGACCCCCGCGGTCTCGGCTGCAGCACCTCGCTATCATTACTGCACAGAGCAAATTTGCTCTGTGCGTAATGACGGGCAATACAGAGGCCGGAGCATCGTGACGTCACGGCTCCGCCCCTCATAACGTCATGGCCCTTCCCCTTAATGCAAGTCTATGGGAGGGGGCGTGAAATAAGTGACCATTTAAATCTACTTAATGCAGATTGTCACATATCTGGATGTACACTTTTTGAATGAACTTCAGGACAGCTTGGCATGGATCACTGTGATAGCTGATATGAGGACCATAGTGATTATAACCTAGTTTTCCGAAATAAAGATATTATTAAATAACATATAAGTTGAATTGCCTTAGAATATGTACAAGTCAAGTGTGATAGATGATAGTAGAAGTTAAGCCATGGAGCCACTATCATCTGCCACACTTCACTTATACATGTCCAGCATATTAGGACCAAGATTGATTGCAAAGTAATTATTAATCTGAATCTAATTGATAAATCATTAAAATCACAGCAGGCATCCTCAGCGGTTGGAAATAGGGCTTTATTGGGGAGACACTCAAACAACAGGACTAAGCATGCCCATTAACCACCATTGTGCATGCTTGGAAGACCAGGGATAGCAAACTACCAGCAAACTCTTTATCTACAGCCTGTGTGAGCTTTCCTCCAAGGGTTCTCTGTCCCCGTCAACCCATTCAGCTGATGTGTAACCCCCTCCCTGCTACGATCACTAACACAGAGAGAGCAGAAAATCCATTTGATCGATTTATATTATCTTTCCTCAAGTAGCAGCTAAATGGTAAAAAATTGTTATTGAAGACTATATAGAAAGTTACTTCATTTTGCCTTCCGGAAATAAACTTACAAAAAAATCAGTGCAAAGGTGTCTATAGTCTTTAAAGGGGTACTCCGGTGAAAACCTTTTTTCTTTTAAATCAACTGGTGGCAGAAAGTTAAACATATTTGTAAATTACTTCTATTAAAATTTTTTAATCCTTCCTGTACTTATTAGCCGCTGAATACTACAGAGGAAATTCTTTTCTTTTTGGAATGCTCTCTGATGACATCACGAGCACAGTTCTCTCTGCTGACGTTATTATAATAATAATAACACTTTATTTATTGTTGTCCTTAGTGGGATTTGAACCCAAGTCCCCAGCACTGCAAGGCAGCAGTGCTAACCACTGAGCCACCATGCTGCCCTTAGCATACATCTGCTATGCATGGTTGCTAAAATGGACAGAGATGTCAGCAGAGAGCACTGTGCTCGTGATGTCATCAGTGTTCCAAAAAGAAAGGAATTTCCTCTGTAGCATTCAGCAGCTAATAAGTACTGGAAGGATTAAGATTTTTTAATAGAAGTAATTTACAAATATGTTTAACTTTCTGCCACCAGTTGATTTAAAAGAAAAAAGGTTTTCACCGGAGTACCCCTTTAACCCCTTAAGGACATAGGGCGTATCCATACGCCCCCGTTTCCAAGTCCTTAAGGACCGAGGGCGTATGGATACGCCCTGAGCATTTCCGGCCCCCACCGCTAGCCGGAGGGGAGCCGGAGCCGGATGCCTGCTGAAATCGTTCAGCAGGCATCCCGGCATATCGCCCAGGGGGGTCATTATGTCCCCCCATGTCGGCGATTGCCGCAGATCGCTGGACAATTCAGTCCAGCGATCTGCGGCAGATTCCGGGTCAATCGGGTCTCCAGTGACCCGATGACCCGGAATTACTGGCTGATCGGGGCCGTCAGAGACGGCCCCGAACAGCCATTGCCAGCAGGGGTGAGGTGGCACTGGTGCCACCTCACGATCGCCCTGATTCGTCGGCCGGATTACCGGCCGACCAATCAGGGCGCCTGCTGCGGGTGTCACTCCCGCAACCCGCTCCGCCCCTCTTTCGGAGGACGTGAGCGGGTGCGGAAAGATGACCCCCGGTGCTGGGGACCCCGATCCCCGGCGTCCCTGTTGGGATCGGGGCCCCAGGAGCAGCGGCGGCGGCGGAGACGACGAGGGACTGACCTGTGCGGCGAGGATCGTTGGAGGTGAGTGACAGCCTCCTACTGTTGCTTAGCAACAGCTCCCAGCATGCAACAAGGGCATGCTGGGAGTTGTAGTTATGCAACAGCAGGAGGCAGACCACCACAACTCCCAGCATGCCCTTATGGGCATGCTGGGACTTGTAGTTTTGCAACAGCTGAAGGCACATTCCTTCTATGTAAAAGTGTACCTTCAGCTGTTGTGTAACTACAACTCCCAGCTTGCACAATCAGCTAAAGTGCATGCTGGGAGTTGTAGTGGTGCATCTGGTGGTTGCATAACTACAACTCCCAGCATGCCCGTTGGCTGTCGGTGACTGCTGAGAGTTGTAGTTTTGCAACAGCTGAAGGCACACTGAGTTAAGTAGTAAACCAGTGTGTCTCCAGCTGTTGCATAACTACAATCCCCAGCATCCCCAGCCAATGTAGTATGCCTCCGGCTGTTGCATAACTACAAGACCCAGCATGCCCTTCCGCTGTCCGTACATGCTGGGGGTTGTAGCTTTTGCAACAGCTGAAGGCACACTGGTTGCAAAACACTGAGTTTGTTACCAAACTCGGTGTTTCACAACCTGTGTGTCTCCAGCTGTTGCAAAACTACAACTCCCAGCATGCACTGATAGACCGTACATGCTTGGAGTTGTAGTTTTGCAACAGCTGGATGTTTCTCCCCCCCCCCAATGTGAACGTACAGGGTACACTCACATGGGCGGAGGATTACAGTAAGTATCCGGCTGCAAGTTTGAGCTGCGGCAAATTTTCTGTCGCAGCTCAAACTGCCAGCGAGAAACTACTGTGAACCCCCCGCCCGTGCGACTGTACCCTAAAAACACTACACTACACTAACACAAAATAAAATAAAAAGTAAAAAACACTACATATACACATACCCCTACACAGCCCCCCTCCCCTCCCCAATAAAAATGAAAAACGTCTGGTACGTCACTGTTTCCAAAACGGAGCCTCCAGCGGTTGCAAAACTACAACTCCCAGCATGCACTGATAGACCGTCCATGCTGGGAGTTGTAGTTTTGCAACAGCTGGATGTTCCCCCCCCCCCCCAATGTGAACGTACAGGGTACACTCACATGGGCGGAGGATTACAGTAAGTATCCGGCTGCAAGTTTGAGCTGCGTCAAATTTTCTGCCGCAGCTCAAACTGCCAGCGAGAAACTACTGTGAACCCCCACTCGTGTGACTGTACCCTAAAAACACTACACTACACTACCACAAAATAAAATAAAAAGTAAAAAACACTACATATACACATACCCCTACACAGCCCCCCTCCCCTCCCCAATAAAAATGAAAAACGTCTTGTACGCCACTGTTTCCAGAACGGAGCCTCCAGCTGTTGCAAAACAACTACTCCCAGTATTGCCAGATAGCCACTGACTGTCCAGGCATGCTGGGAGTTTTACAACAGCTGGAGGCCCCCTGTTTGGGAATCACTGGTGTAGAATACCCCTATGTCTACCCCTATGCAATCCCTAATTTAGGCCTCAAATGCGCATGGCACTCTCACTTTGGAGCCCTGTCGTATTTCAAGGCAACAGTTTAGGGCCACATATGGGGTATCGCCGTACTCGGGAGAAATTGGGCTTCAAATTTTGTGGGGTATTTTTTGCTATTACCCTTTTTAAAAATGTAAATTTTTTGGGAAAACAAGCATTTTAGGTAAAAAAAATATTTTTTTTTACATATACAAAAGTCATAAAACACCTGTGTGGTATAAAGGTTCACTTAACCCCTTGTTACGTTCCCCGAGGGGTCTAGTTTCCAAAATGGTATGCCATGTGTTTTTTTTTTTTTTGCTGTCCTGGCACCATAGGGGCTTCCTAAATGCGGCATGCCCCCAGAGCAAAATTTGCTTTCAAAAAGCCAAACGTGACTCCTTCTCTTCTGAGACCTGTAGTGCGCCAGCAGAGCACTTTTCACCCCCATATGGGGTGTTTTCTGAATCGGGAGAAATTGGGCTTCAAATTTTGGGGGGTGTTTTCTGCTATTACCCTTTTTAAAAATGTAAAAATTTTGGGAAACCAAGCATTTTAGGTAAAAAAAAATAAAAAATGTTCACATATGTAAAAGTCGTGAAACACCTGTAGGGTATTAAGGTTCACATTACCCCTTGTTACGTTCCCCGAGGGGTCTAGTTTCCAAAATGGTATGCCATGTGTTTTTTTTTTTTTTGCTGTTCTGGCACCATAGGGGCTTCCTAAATGCAGCATGCCCCCAGAGCAAAATTTGCTTTCAAAAAGCCAAACGTGACTCCTTCTCTTCTGAGACCTGTAGTGCGCCAGTAGAGCACTTTTCACCCCCATATGGGGTGTTTTCTGAATCGGGAGAAATTGGGCTTCAAATTTTGGGGGGTGTTTTCTGCTATTACCCTTTTTAAAAATGTAAAAATTTTGGGAAACCAAGCATTTTAGGTAAAAAAAAATAAAAAATGTTCACATATGCAAAAGTCGTGAAACACCTGTAGGGTATCAAGGTTCACATTACCCCTTGTTACGTTCCCCGAGGGGTCTAGTTTCCAAAATGGTATGCCATGTGTTTTTTTTTTGCTGTTCTGGCACCATAGGGGCTTCCTAAATGCGACATGCCCCCAGAGCAAAATTTGCTTTCAAAAAGCCAAATGTGACTCCTTCTCTTCTGAGACCTGTAGTGCGCCAGCAGAGCAATTTTCACCCCCATATGGGGTGTTTTCTGAATCGGGAGAAATTGGGTTTCAAATTTTGGGGGGTATTTTCTGCTATAACACTTTTTAAAAATGTAAAATTTTTGGGAAACCAAGCATTTTAGGTAAAAAAAAAATATTTTTTTTTACATATGCTAAAGTCGTGAAACACCTGTGGGGTATTAAGGTTCACTTTACCCCTTGTTACGTTCCCTGAGGAGTCTAGTTTCCAAAATGGTATGCCATGTGTGTTTTTTTGCTGTTCTGGCACCATAGGGGCTTCCTAAAGGTGACATGCCCCCCAAAAACCATTTGACGCTCCTTCCCTTCTGAGCCCTCTACTGCGCCCGCTGAACAATTAACATAGACATATGAGGTATGTGCTTACTCGAGAGAAATTGGGTTTCAAATACAAGTAAAAATTTTCTCCTTTTTACCCCTTTCAAAAATTCAAAAATTGGGTCTACTAGAAAATGCGAGTGTAAAAAATGAAGATTTTGAATTTTCTCCTTCACTTTGCTGCTATTCCTGTGAAACACCTAAAGGGTTAATACACTTACTGAATGTCATTTTGAATACTTTGGGGGGTGTAGTTTCTATAATGGGGTCTTTTATGGGGCATTTCTAATATGAAGGCCCTTCAAATCCACTTCAAATGTGAACTGGTCCATGAAAAATAGCGAGTTTGAAAATTTTGTGAAAAATTTCAAAATTGCTGCTGAACTTTGAAGCCCTCTGGTGTCTTCCAAAAGTAAAAACTCATAAATTTTATGATGCAAACATAAAGTAGACATATTGTATATGTGAACCCAAAAAAATTATATTTTGAATATCCATTTTCCTTACAAGTAGAGAGCTTCAAAGTTAGAAAAATGCAAAATTTTCATTTTTTTCATCAAATTTGGTGATTTTTCACCAAGAAAGGATGCAAGTTACCATAAAATTTTACCACTAAGTTAAAGTAGAATATGTCACGAAAAAACAATCTCGGAATAAGAATGAAAACTAAAAGCATTCCAGAGTTATTAATGTTTAAAGTGACAGTGGTCAGAATTGCAAAAAACGCTCCGGTCCTTAAGGTGAAAAAGGGCTCGGTCCTTAAGGGGTTAACCCCTAAAGGACACAGGACATACAGGGATAAGTTAGTATTAGTATAAGTTAGTATTTTCTGGCGCTCTTCTTTAATAAAGTCACGTGACCACTGGAACTTGTATGGCTTAGGGATTTTTATACAGCATACAAAGTCTAGGGCTACAAACAAGAGGATGTCATTTGTGAATTACAGTGAATTTGTGGGATTACTGCAACAGAAGTAAATTTTAAAACTCTGTAAATGTTTTTTTTTTTTTTACATCATATGGCTCAGATACTGCACAGCCCCTTGATCATACAGGACCCCTGCCAAACCTCAGAGCATAAGGGCCCCTTCACAGCTTTCCCCTACAAAGAGTTGGATCTGACCACCCACTGTGCATGAAATTGCAGCACAGATCTGTACAAGTCTTTAGAGCGACATAGAGACACTGATGTGCAGAAAAAAATTGTAAAGCATCAAACTTTTGACCTATAAGCTGCACGTACGATCTGTTAGACTTGAAACGTTTTCTCTAATAACGCAGTTACATTAAAAACAACTTTAGTTTGCATGCACACCACAATTTGTCCATGGCCGGCTCTGCCTATAGGCAAATCAGACAGCCGCCTAGATGGGGGTGCGCTGCTCTGCCTGCCGCAAGAAAGTTATAACCAGCATCCTAACTGTCACGATGCCGGCTGGCAGGAGGTGGATCCTCTGTGCCAGAGAGGGATTGGCGTGGACCGTGCTAGTGGACTGGTTCTAAGTCACTACTGGTTTTCACCAGAGCCCGCCGCAAAGCGGGATGGACTTGCTGCGGCGGTAGTGACCAGGTCGTATCCACTAGCAACGGCTCAACCTCTCTGGCTGCTGAAGATAGGCGCGGTACAAGGGAGTAGACAGAAGCAAGGTCGGACGTAGCAGAAGGTCGGGGGCAGGCGGCAAGGTTCGTAGTCAGGGGCAACGGCAGGAGGTCTGGAACACGGGCTAGGAACAAACAAGGGAACGCTTTCACTAGGCACAAGGGCAACAAGATCCGGCAAGGGAGTGCAGGGGAAGTGAGGTATAAGTAGGAAGTGCACAGGTGGAAACTAATTAAGCTAATTGGGAAGATTGGGCCAGGCACCAACATTGGTGCACTGGCCCTTTAAATTGCAGAGACCCGGCGCGCGCGCGCCCTAGGGAGCGGGGCCGCGCGCGCCGGGACAGGACCGACGGAGAGCGAGTCAGGTACGGGGACCGGGGTGCGCATCGCGAGCGGGCGCCACCCGCATCGCGAATCGCATCCCGGCTGGAGGCGGTACCGCAGCGCACCCGGTCAGTGGATCTGACCGGGGCGCTGCAGCAACGAGGATGAGGCGAGCGCTCCGGGGAGGAACGGGGACCCGGAGCGCTCGGCGTAACAGTACCCCCCCCCTTGGGTCTCCCCCTCTTCTTGGGGCCAAAGAACCTGAGGAAAAAAAACTCAATTTTTCCGTGATGAGGTCCGATGCACATTAGGAGGGGTTCTGTGCGGAAACGCACGAGACAATCCAATCTTTCATTGTTAACACAATAGATGTAGAGGGGTCTGGCGAGACTGGTCACAGGGACGTAGAACCTGTTGATAAGAGAGGCCAAAAATTTTTTTCCTGCAGATCCGGAATCCAAGAAGGCCATAGTAGAGAAGGAGAAGGTAGATGCAGATATCCGCACAGGCACAGTAAGGCGTGGAGAAGCAGAGTTGACATCAAGAACTGTGTCACCTTTGTGCGGAGTCAGCGTACGTCTTTCCAGGCGGGGAGGACGGATAGGACAATCCTTCAGGAAGTGTTCGGTACCGGCATAGTACAGGCAAAGATCCTCCATGCGGCGTCGTGTCCTCTCTTGAGGTGTAAAGCGAGACCGGTCAACTTGCATAGCCTCCACGGCGGGAGGCACAGGAACGGATTGCAGAGGACCAGAGGAGAGAGGAGCCGGGGAGAAAAAACGCCTCGTGCGAACAAAGTCCATAACCAGGCGGAGCTCCAGACGCCATCCGGAAAAACGCATGTCAATGCGAGTGGCAAGATGAATGAGTTCATGTAGGTTAGCAGGAGTTTCTCGTGCGGCCAGAACATCTTTAATGTTGCTGGATAGGCCTTTTTTAAAGGTCGCGCAGAGAGCCTCACTATTCCAGGACAACTCGGAAGCAAGAGCACGGAACTGAATGGCGTACTCGCCAACGGAAGAAACACCCTGGGCCAGGTTCAGCAGGGCAGTCTCGGCAGAAGAAGCTCGGGCAGGCTCCTCGAAGACACCACGGACCTCAGCGAAGAAGGACTGGACTGTGGCTGTGGCCCCAGACAAGGCCTTTCCAGAAAGGAGACCACGGCAGAGTCTAGAGTCCTCATCAAATTTGTCCGGCAGGGACAAGCAGGGGTTAGGAGCGGCCGGTTGCTGCGGAGGAGTTGCAGGAGCCGGCGGAGGAGATGGTTGTTGCAGCTGCTGTGTCTGTGACTGAAGTTGTTGTAACTGCGGCAGCAGCTGCTGTATCTGTGACTGAAGTTGCAGTGTCACGGAGGTCAAGTATGCCAGCTGGTGATTTCGTTGAGCGATCTTTAGGGCTTGCTGGGCGACCAGTGTGGGGAGGTCGGCGACAGCTGGCAGAGGAACTTCAGCGGGATCCATGGCCGGATCTACTGTCACGATGCCGGCTGGCAGGAGGTGGATCCTCTGTGCCAGAGAGGGATTGGCGTGGACCGTGCTAGTGGACCGGTTCTAAGTCACTACTGGTTTTCACCAGAGCCCGCCGCAAAGCGGGATGGACTTGCTGCGGCGGTAGTGACCAGGTCGTATCCACTAGCAACGGCTCAACCTCTCTGGCTGCTGAAGATAGGCGCGGTACAAGGGAGTAGACAGAAGCAAGGTCGGACGTAGCAGAAGGTCGGGGGCAGGCGGCAAGGTTCGTAGTCAGGGGCAACGGCAGGAGGTCTGGAACACGGGCTAGGAACAAACAAGGGAACGCTTTCACTAGGCACAAGGGCAACAAGATCCGGCAAGGGAGTGCAGGGGAAGTGAGGTATAAGTAGGAAGTGCACAGGTGGAAACTAATTAAGCTAATTGGGAAGATTGGGCCAGGCACCAACATTGGTGCACTGGCCCTTTAAATTGCAGAGACCCGGCGCGCGCGCGCCCTAGGGAGCGGGGCCGCGCGCGCCGGGACAGGACCGACGGAGAGCGAGTCAGGTACGGGGACCGGGGTGCGCATCGCGAGCGGGCGCCACCCGCATCGCGAATCGCATCCCGGCTGGAGGCGGTACCGCAGCGCACCCGGTCAGTGGATCTGACCGGGGCGCTGCAGCAACGAGGATGAGGCGAGCGCTCCGGGGAGGAACGGGGACCCGGAGCGCTCGGCGTAACACTAACCACTCGCTCAGCCAGCATGGAGCGTGTCAAAGGCCGGGCCAAAAGGGCAGCAAAATTGCCTAGGGTGGCAGAAATCCTTGCACCAGCCCTGAATTTGTCCACACCGTACTCCTTTAATTTCAATGAGCCGAACGGAGTCTACTAGTGACTTTGGATGGCTCATTTTTCCATTCATATTTGGCAGCAGACAACGCTTTTCAGTCTGGGTCATAAGCTATGATATGATGGGAAAATGAGCTGATTGGAGTCTCTACCTGAATGAGTTCAACTTGCTGAAATAAATGGGATACAGCATAGATAGGGCAGTTTTGAAATTCTCCCGTCAGATCACACAACTCGTGGTGTGCATGCACCTTTGTCAGTCCTGGCCCTCGTCAGTCATGGCATGGAGATAGAACTACAACAGTAGTCACACTGCCCGCACCATCCTCCCACCCACTCAGGTTGTGTCGAGAACCTTATGCCAGTGTCAGACACAGTGTGCTGCCCCCTACAGGTATTGGGGGCAGTGTCCAGGACAGTAGTTTGCCATCAGGTTCCCTTTAAAAGAGCGTTCATCATAACTACTGCAAATGTTGTCCTTAGGCGTTGCTGGGCAGTAAACCTCTTCTAACATGCAAAGGTTAAAGAAAACGGCGCTAGGCCGGAGGTGATAGCTTGTTCTTGTGTTTTTACCTTAATGAGCCATTACAGGAACATTTTATTGGAGCCTGTAGAAATTAAATTAAGGAATGTCCCTGCCGAAGATGACGCAGGATGGTAGGTAGGAAGGAGGAATAAAAGAAAGCAAAGATAGCATGCGTGGGTGAAATTAAAAAGGCTGCAACAGGAGGAAATGTAAACATATGCTTCAATAATGACTAAATGGATTTGTTATTAGACAGCAAAGTGACTTAAAGAGAGACTGTGGTCCATATATAACCGGGGTCTGCTTCTGCTTGATTGATCTATGGATGTTCAATAACACATATGGACATATATCATGTACTTGGAGAGCATTGTCTATCTGCATGTATGTATTTATAACTTCGGATCTCTCCTGCTGATTGTTCTGTCAGCTTAGAATGATGCATTATTGATTGACATGGCTTGATGGAACAGTGCCACATAGTGGCTATGGTCAACTCATTTTCACAACAAAGTAAGTCATATATATATATATATATATATATATATATATATATATAGATACACATACATATATATCATAATCTGTCTTATTTATCCACACATATTAAAGGAGAACTCCGGAATAGGAAAATTATCGTCCATACTGCCGGCAGTAAAAAAAATAAACAGGTACATACAAAACCGTCCCACTGCCTCTCAGCCTATCGCCGGCGAGTCGGGACTTTGCTGCGGCCGGTGATTGGCTGAGCGCAGTATGACTCGCCGACCACCGGCAACCAGGAAGAGGACGGCTGCGGAGACCGGACCCGTTTACCAGAGGCACCAGGGGAGCGAAGGAAGGTATGTACCTGTCTATTTTTTTTACTACCGGCAGCATGGACGATAACTTTCCTATTCCAGAGTTCTCCTTTAACATGTTTTTTTTAAAATCTTTTTTCCTTTCAGTCTGACCACAGTGCTCTCTGCTGACACCTCTGTCCATGTCAAGAACTGTCCAGAATAGGAGCAAATCCCCATAGCAAACCTTTCCTACTCTGGACAGTTCCTGACATGGACAGAGGTGTCAACAGAGAGCACTGTGGTCAGACTGAAAGGTAATTCAAAAAGAAAAGAACTTCCTCTGTAGTACCCAGCAGCTGATAAGTACTTGAGGGATTAAGATTTTATATAGCAGTAATTTACAAATCTGTTTAACTTTCTTGCACCAGTTGATTTAAAAATACCCCTTTAAGTGCCCTGGAACCAAGGCCACTGTATAAATAAATAATAATATCCAGATCAGATTTTGTGAGATGGATTTTCAGAACACCATACATTATGCATAGTGGCCATTTCCTTCGAGAAGACCATACCCATAGAAGACCACTTTCAATGCCATTTTGGTTGGTCTTCTAAAAGTAATGTTAAGTTATGATACTATAAGTGTATAAAGTTCACACATGCTATGGCTGCATTACATGTGGTGGTGCAGGAGCAGTTTTGGGTGTGGACGTCTGGTTCTGCTTTCATACCTGGGCCAAGGAGCTTCAAGCTATGCCTCTGAATTTTTCCTTATGTGCACATGATTTGCTGAAACTTGACAATGCCAACATAACTCACATAGGAAGAGACCTGGTGACAAGTTTTAGTCAGTGAAAGGCTAAGACTGGTGCATTTTATCACGTAGAACTAATTTAGTACTTCAAACAATTGGCAAATCTGCTCGTAAACAACCCTTGATGGATTAATGAGAGTCATTGTTAGCTTCCTCTTCTATCGCATGATAAATTTCTCATCTTGGCGTAGTGTCCTCTAATGCTTAGCTGAAGGAGAAGAATTAAAAAAAAAAAAAATCTGGACATCTTGCCAAGGATCAGAGCCACTTTATTTTGGCAATCCTGTCTGAGTACGATATTGATTCAGAGCAATTTTAGATAAATGCTGCCAACTCGGTACATTGGGTGGATTATCCACATCAACGGTAATAATGAGTTACAAACTCAAAAACATAACTCAGTAGTAAACAACACTCTCTTAAATCAAACCTGAAGCCAAAAGCATGGTGGCACATGGCCAGTATCACATAGTGGTTTGTGGACCATTAGTTTCTATGTCATGGAGTCTATAGTAAGATCTGGTTCTTCTTTCAACTCCTGCAGGAGGCATGGGCATGCTTGGATTGATGCCTAGACCCTAGGTTCTCAAATAATGATCTGTGAAAGATGGCTGACAAGTGAAAGGGTAGACCAATTGTCAACTGTGGAATTGATCAGAGCATCATTGTTATAAAGGCAAATGTTAGAGTGGGCTAAAGTAAAACAGAATAGGCAAATCTTCACCTGCGAAAAGAGTATCATGTTGAACACTCACACTTATCTATATATAACCTCAGGCAGTGACTAGTCTTTAAACCCGTCACTTTCTATCCCTGGTGATACTTCAACTTCCAGAACTTTTCACAAAAGTTGTCAAACCACCGGTTTCTAACTACCAATTACAAAGGGTACTCCGCCCCTAGACATCTGATTCCCTATCCAGATGAACGAGGGGGGGGGGGGGGGGGTCTGGCCATGTTGGTGTTCAGAACACCAACTTGGGGGCTTTTTTGTTTGTGATGTCACCCCCCCCCCCCCCTCCCATAGACATGAATGGAGGGGGTGTAATGGCTGTAGTTGCCCGTCATTTGGCACAGAGCGATGTTTGCTCCGTGCACAAGATTACTGGGGTGCCAGGCTGGATATCGCAGGGATCTCTGCGGCCGGACACTGCGCGATCAGACATGTTATCCCCTATCCTTTGGATAGGCGTTTAGATGTCTAGAGATGGGGTACTTTTTTAAAAGAACAGGCTGACATTAAACCTCAGACCATTACCAATTACATGCCCTCAGTTACGCTGAGTCACAGAAAGCAGATATATACAACATAAATGTGCAGAAAATGGTCACTATATAGTCACTAGTTGAGTATGTTAGGACCATTAAATTGAAGGAAGCTGCAGCCAGTATGCTGTGAAATACATTGGCAAGGTTGGGAGGTTTGTGATGTATATCAGCAATGAGATGGTATAGCGTTGTATGAATGCAGCCTAATACATGCCAGATGTCAGATCGGTGTGTCCAGGATTGCCAGTGCCTCAATCAGTACTCATGTATCAGCATAGCTGCATTCCTGGACCAAATTCTGATTTTACAGCCTATGAGTCATTTGTCCTACAATGTGCTGACAGATACAAATGCTGAGTGTGTAATTCTTCCTTTCCCTCTAGACTCATACAAGGCCTGTGTGATCTGCCCTCCCTGAAAACTTGGATGCTTTTTCCCAAATCCCACACTCTTGTCTGCAGTGTACATTCACCCCCACTCCCAGCCACTATCTGTAACACTAAGAAAAGGTAGGGAAAGATCAGAGAACACAGACATAGCCAGGAGCTGTATCCTGAATCTATGCCAAAAGCAGCAGGATAACCAGCTATGTGACGGAGTTATGGTGTGTTTACCATCACTGAAAGCACAGATTATAGAAGGTTTTTAATGAAGATAATGAAGGATAAGAATATGAAAATTATAACTGCAAATGTGTCTTATGCCTTTAGAGTTTTTGGCATTTGGGTTGCCTTGTGAACAATATAGACCTGGTTTCAGGCTCTTGTAATTTATCTTATGTACTTGTGTCCTTGTGGATGGGACCGCATTCATTCTCCTTAGGGGGTGATTAGTTTCCCTTGTGTGGGTGGGCGTAGAGGGACTACATTCCTCCGCCGGATTATCATGTTTTTTAAAATGTTTTTAATTCTTTGTATGCTCTTTTTTGTCAAGTATATATGTAATTAATAAAGATGTTAGTTCAAAATACTTTTATATTCTTGGAGTGCATCATTATAGTTGCTAGCTAGTCTCTTTCAGTTTTTGCATCATTTTTTAGCAACTGTTTGCACCCAGTATGTATTAATGGTTAAGGTGGTGCCTGTCTTTGTATGCATATTGAGTTCCATTAGTTTCATCAGTTGTCTTTTAATGGTTAGCTAAGCCACTAAAGTACATGTGTCCGCTCCGCTAGAAAATAAATAAGACAATATGAAAACATCTAATTCCCTAGATGCTCATATCTGTCATTGCTGAAGTTTTATATACCCAATTACATGCCTTAGATCAAATGCACAAATAGGGAACAGAAATGTGTTTGTATTAGCAGAAAGAAAGACAAGAGACGAGTTTTTGGGAATGGTCATGTGTTCATAAATCTTACCATTCTTTTTGTCCCAACAGCACGTAAGTCATTCACAGCTTTACAGATGGTTGTGTTTTCTACACGTATCTTTGAACATATTCATTCTAATGAATTTTGGTAAAAAATGCCCAAGTGTTGAACTGAAGAGAGCAAGTGTTAAGGGGACAGTTGAACTATTAGGCTTTACTGATATTTTATTGGTCTGTAAAATGTTCCCCCCAAGCTGTGTCACGATATAAAACAGTTATATCAAAGTTATACATACACAAGGACAGTTTGTATAAATATGTCAATGCCTCAAGCAACTTCCTGCATCAGAGACCATGAATAACTTCATTAATTGTGAAATTGGTTAACTAAATAGAAAACAGATAAAATATTGTGAACGGGGCAAACACAAGATTTTCCCAAGGGGGGGGGGGGGGGGGTTAAAAAAAAAGAATCCATTGTAAAGCTTTGGCCTGACTTAAAGTGCTATGCACACTACAACCTCCCCATTCCCATAAAGAATAAGAGGGGCACTCTATGTGCTGTAACTAATCAGGGAGTGAACATATTGTACTCACCCTGATTCATTGTGCTTCGGGCACAACATTGATGCGGGAATAAAGCATATATCTGGGTTGCAGCCCATTTCCAACCTTGGTCTGATCAATGGAATGGTACAGAAGCAAGAAGTCCTTTAAATCAGAGGTCCCTAACCCAGTCCTCAAGGGATGTAGCTATAAGAGGTGTAGAGGTAGCAAAGGCACGGAAGCCCTGGTGCCTAAGGGGCCCCAAAGCACATTTGCTCTATAATTGGCACATAAGACCCTGGTGCGGAGTTGGCATTGGTGCCCAGAAGCAACAAGTTACGCCTCTGAGGCCCACCAACACTCCAGGATCTGAAATTTGCCCTGTTCTGTTTCAATAGACTACCTGTAAGAACCCAGAATGTTGACGGGCCTTAATGGATTCGGTTGGGGACCACTGTTTTTGATGATCCCCTGGAGTTAGAGGGACATGGATACTCTATGGTGCTGACTGGTGGCAATGGTGATGAACCTATACTGGACAAATAGTAAAATAATAAAATGAAGTTTTAGGAGTGTTCTCGCAGCTGGGAGTGATAAGCCAGTGCCAGAGCTGTCTGGCTGTGGCTTACCTCTCCTCATAAAAATTCATATGTATAGGGAAGTCAGGAGAGATAACTGATGTCAAAAGGAAAGTGTCCCTCAGTGCGGGCAGGGTGGGGAGCATCTGTCGGGGACTATAACAATTATAACTTACTCTGTTCCTGGCAGCTTTTTAAAACTATGATGTAAGTAAATCATAGCATTTCAGCATCACACTTCCAGTCAACATAACAAATGAAGAAGGTCCCGGCACATGGTAAAGTAGCTTTCAGTTTAGCGTTACTGCACGTATTACGGCTCCACCTGAGCCTTTCTCAACAGCTGATTACACAGATCGGAAATGACATCTTATAGCATCACATAGTAGGCGTGACAAGAAGCAATGGATCAACGCAATGTACTGCTTGCACAAAAAGATCTAATACATATCAAACAGAAATAATGGGTGTTAATCCACTCCTTACAAACTAACAGATAAACATCTTACTACAATCGGATTTTCTTATGCAACATATTCAGGTCATTCTCTGCTGGATCTGAAAGTGAGAATCAAGTAGACAATATCAAATATCATATACATTGCGAAATTTTGTAATCTGTATTAAGTCCTCTAGGAGACAATGTATCTAAGATATGTATCCAATATGCCTCTCGACGAAGAAGGAGTTTTTTCATATCACCACCCCGTCTGGGGTATTGGACCTGCTCCAAAATTTGAAACCTTAATTGGGATACTTAATTGACTTCCAGTCAACATGACAAGAGTGAGATCCCGGCGGGTTGCATGAAACTGCTGACAGCTTCCCTTTAATGTAATAAAGTATGAAACAGCATTATGCCCAGGGTCAACGTTATCATTCTAATAACATGGCTCGATGAATGAATAGGTGAATATAGCTGCAATTGGTGCAGCTGCCTTTTCATATTGTGAGTACAGGAGTGCAGGCTCCAAGCGCCCAAGCCATCAGAACCAGCCACACTTAGTGGTGTCTAGTGACAAGCCTGGTGGCTTACACAGCTCCCACACCCAAGCATACCCGGCATTTCAGATGACTTTGTAAGATATGCTGCCCTGTGTGAGGAGCAACACTATTTCTGGCCATAATATAATTTGTATATTGTATTTTTCAACAGGTATCTGCTCTGCAGGTTTCATCTCAAATTTGCAGTTCTCTTAGAGCTGGTGGGTGAAGCTCCCCTTCACCCTCCATAGACTTGTTTTGCTTGTTCTACAGACACAAAACAAAGCTGAGCTGATTTTTAGAGAAGAAGAAGAAGATTAGATCAGCAGGAAGGGGGGGGGGACACATTTATATCTAATAAGATATATTACAAAGTTTCTTGTATTCACTTTTCTATTGATCTATGGCAAGTTTATTTAAAAAAAAAACAGTGCCTATTTAAAGGGTACCTCTCATCAAATAAACTTTTGATATATTTTAGATTAATGAATGTTGAATAACTTTCCAATAGCATGTTAATGAAAAATATGCTTCTTTCTATTGTATTTTTCCCGATCAGTCCTGTCAGCAAGCATTTCTGACTCATGCTGGAGTCCTAAACACTCAGAGCTGCCAGCCTGCTTTGTTCACAGCCAAACAGGCTGTGAACAAAGCAGGCTGGCAGCTCTGAGTGTTCTCCTTTGTGAACAAAGCAGACTGGCAGCTCGTAGTGTTTAGGACTCCAGCATGAGTCTGAAATGCTTGCTGCCAGGACTGGTAGGGAGACCCCTAGTGGTCATTTCTTCAAAGTGGAAAATTAAATAGAAAGAAGCATATTTTTTAATAACATGCTATTGGAAAGTTATTCTGCATACATTAATCTATAATATATCAAAAGTTTTTTTGATGAGAGGTACCCTTTAAGATCAGCCCTGGTACCTGCTGTGAATCATAAACATGGGGAAAGGCTGTCTTCCACTAGAACCCTTTAAATTCTAAAAAAAATAATAAAATAAAAAAAATTGCCAACTTATATTGAAAGCTTTCAGCAATAGTGATTCTTGGGAAAACAAGACTGGCTTGTCAAATAATGGATATCCTGTCGTGCTATGATGACTTGTTTTGTTCGGTACAGTAGAGGTACAATATTGGTTAGTTATGGATGGAGTGCATCTTCTCTGCACTTGTTAATGGCACAGTAAGGAATATATTGACTCAAAGGACAGTCCAGAGTCTCCCCAGAGACTACAGGGTCCTATAGTATAAGAAGTAAAACCTATTTACCAGGCAAAAACTGTTTGGGACTTCAAAGGACACAGGCACGTACTGGAATGAATCAATAGCAGAATACAAGCATGTAGTCTACAACAGATAGCCTCATACCCCTAATGCTTTAATCCTATGTAAGCTTTTGTTAAACTGAAGAAGAAATGACGGCATTAATAATGAGAAAGAATGCACTTTGTGGAGATTTGTTTTCTCTAACATAAAATGGATGTTTAGTGTGGTAAGAATAATAATAGATGTGGCTCTATAGATTTACAACATAGGTAATCGGCAAAGATTTCATGTGGCCACTCAGGGGAAGCATTATAAATAATAAAGTGTACGGCATTTTTAACAAATGATAAAAGTTATTTTATCTACATCAACATGTTTCTTCTCAGGCCCTGTGTCTACTACAGATCTGCCCCACTCAAGAGTCCTAAAATCTGGCAGACCACGTTGGAATCTGCATCAGAGATGCCAATTGTCTGGACCCCTAGATCGGCTATTGGGAAAAAAGAGGGCAGTGTCCCCTTCAATGCACCTACTGTATGATGGCAAGTCTGCAGTCAGAAGTGGAACCATAACTTTTTGTCTGGTTTGGGATCTGAACTTTATAGGCTGTAGAAGTCTAAATAATTGTAGGGGTCTAGTCTAGAGTCTGATTTGTTTTAGGGTTCTGTTCTAGGTTTTGAATGCATGCAGAGAGTTCTTTTATGGGGGTCGAATTAAATTTAAAATGGTTGCAATTAATTGTATGAGTTTTGTTTGGATTTTTGAATAAGTAGATCTGTGGGTCTGAATGAGTTTAGGTGCCTTTACTGAATTAGTTTAGGTGTCTCATATGGGGTCTTAATGAATTTAGGTGTCTAATCTAGGGTCTGAATTAGTTTAGGTGTCTGATCTGGGGTCTGAATGAGTTTAGGTGTCTGATCTAGGGACTGAATATTTAAAAGTGTTTGATCTGGGGTCTGAATGAGTTTATATGTCTGAGCTGGAGTCTGACTTTGAGGTCTTAAAGGGGTACTCCACCCCTAGACATCTTATCCCCGATCCAAAGGATAAGGGATAAGATGTGTGACCGCGGGCGTCCCGCCGCTGGGGACCCCCGCAGTATAGCATGCGGCACCCACCTGTTTCTTGTCCGGAAGCGCTGGAGGGTCTGAGTCGCGACCACGGAAACGGAAGTCCGTGAAGTTATGATTCCGCCCCCGTGTGATGTCACGCCCTGTCCCCTCAATGCAAGTCTATCAGACATCTTATCCCCTATCCTTTGGATAGGGATAAGATGTCTAGGGGTGGAGTACCCCTTTAATTTACTAATCTGTTCTGGTTCTCCTACAACAGTGAAAACTATTTGAGACAACCACCCATAACTGCGCTGAAAAGTAATTTTTAGGGGGGTGGTCTTCCCTAAGTACTGTAGATGACCAGTATAGATAATATACATTGGAACTAAAAATCTGTTACAATAAATCTAGTCCAGATAAGGTAGTGGTCTTTTAGAGAGGTTTCACTGTATATTTAGGTAAATAGTTCAACAAAGTTTTTAATAAGACAACACCTGTCAGGATCCGGACTGGCTGGAGGTAGCAGGAGTTGAAGGTGGATCCGCTGTGCCAGAGAGGAGATGACGTGGGCCGTACCAGTGGAACGGAGTCTAAGGGGTTACTGGTATTCACCAGAGCCCGCCGCAAAGAGGGATGGGTTTGCTGCGGCAGGTAACCCCCACAGTAGCGACTCAACCTCTCTGGCTGTTGAGATAAGGCAAGGTACAAGAGGATCAGGCAAAGGCGTAGTCAGACGTAGCAAATGGTCAGGGCAGGCAGCAACGGTTCACAGGCGGTAGTCAGTAGCAACGGGTACGGCAACAGGCAGGGTAACACAGGAACAAGGAAACGCTTTCTCTCAGGCACAAGGCAACAAAGATCCGACAGAAGGCTGTGGGAGGAGACGGTACTTATAGGCAGTGCACAGGTGCAGGCCTAATTAAGTCAAAGGAGAAACCTTTAACCCTTAACCCCTTAAGGACGCAGGACGTAAATGTACGTCCTGGTGAGGTGGTACTTAACGCACCGGGACGTACATTTACGTCCTGTGCATAACCGCGGGCATCGGAGCGATGCCCGTGTCATGCGCGGCTGATCCCCGCTGCTGATCGCAGCCAGGGACCCGCCGGCAATGGCCGATGCCAGCGCTGCTGCGGGGATCCGATCATTCATAACGCCGCACAGAGGTCCCCTCTCCTTCCTCCGTCCGGCTCCCGGCGTCTCCTGCTCTGGTCTGTGATCGAGCAGACCAGAGCAGGAGATGACCGATAATACTGATCTGTTCTATGTCCTATACATAGAACAGATCAGTATTAGCAATCATGGTATTGCTATGAATAGTCCCCTATGGGGACTATTCAAGTGTAAAAAAAAAATCCCCTCCCCCAATAAAAAAGTAAAACGTCCGTTTTTTCCTATTTTACCCCCAAAAAGCGTAAAAAATATTTTTTATAGACATATTTGGTATCGCCGCGTGCGTAAATGTCCGAACTATTAAAATAAAATGTTAATGATCCCGTACAGTGAACTGCGTGAACGAAAAAAAAAAAGTCCAAAATTCCTACTTTTTTAATACATTTTATAAAAAAAAAAAATTATAAAAAATGTATTCAAAGTTTTTTATATGCAAATGTGGTATCAAAAAAAAGTACAGATCATGGCGCAAAAAATGAGCCCCCATACCGCCGCTTATACGGAAAAATAAAAAAGTTAGAGGTCATCAAAATAAAGGGATTATAAACGTACTAATTTGGTTAAAAAGTTTGTGATTTTTTTTAAGCACAACAATAATATAAAAGTAGGTAATAATGGGTATCATTTTAATCATATTGACCCTCAGAATAAAGAACACATGTCATTTTTACCATAAATTGTACGGCGTGAAAACGAAACCTTCCAAAATTAGCAAAATTGCGTTTCTCGTTTTAATTTCCCCACAAAAATAGTGTTTTTTGGTTGTGCCATACATTTTATGATATAATGAGTCATGTGATGTCATTACAAAGGACAACTGGTCGCGCAAAAAACAAGCCCTCATACTAGTCTGTGGATGAAAATATAAAAGAGTTATGATTTTTAGAAGGCGAGGAGGAAAAAATGAAAACGTAAAAATTTAATTGTCTGAGTCCTTAAGGCCAAAATGGGCTGAGTCCTTAAGGGGTTAATTAACCGCTTTGGACCAGGCACCAATCACTGGTGCACTGGCCCTTTAAATTTAAGAGTCCCGGCACACGCGTGCCCTATAGAGCGGGGACGCGCACGCCGAGACCGCGTGACAGGAGCGCTGCCTGGAGACGCACGCTGTGAGCGCACCGAGGCAAGCAGGCTCAGCGTAACAACACCTTTACTGCAGACCAAGGTACGTAAACCTTTACTAAAACTAGTAGAAGACCCCTGGTAACCAGACAACCCCTTTAACCCAATTACTCAAGCATAGAATATTTTTCACTAACATAGACTAATTTCTATTCTAAACGGTTGTTGTGTGCACTTTACTGTTATTAAAAGCCTTTTTCCAGCATAAGACTCATCTTCTATTTCTCTCCATAAAAGTTCTATTTATCCCTCGCGCAATCTATTTTATGCTAAAGTGGATTCCACAAGCAACATTTCGTTATATTTCATATTGTTAAATTAATACAAACACCATTAGACTGAAGTAATAATACAATATATTTCTGCTCGGTAGTACGCACAGTTAAGGACGATTTGTTTTGCATCTTAATTTCTTCAGTCACATTTTACACGTACAAATGTTTTTAATGTAAATGTCGTCTGTATTCTCCCCTGTTATAATTACTTTCTTTTGTGTTATCAGTTTGATCATCATTTTTATGCATTAATAATATGGTCACAAAGATTTCCATTTTAACATGAAGCAACATTGACGCACACGTAGGGGGGGGGGGGGGGTTATTGAAAAGTGGAGAAAGTTCACGAGTGTCTTCGAAAGTCAGGGTTTCTGAAATCAGCTTGTTGAAGGCTTAATGGCCTTTGTTAAAATGCAAATGATATGCAAAATTATGCAAACGTTTTGCAAATTAATTTTCTATGTTGGATATCTTTTGCATCATGGTTTCCTGTGGCTTTGAATGTGCATGTGTCACCTATGGGCAGGGAACAGTGAAGCCCTAACTCCCACAGCCACTGTCCCTACCTATTGCCTACCTGCCTTAAGTGACGGATCGACAACCACAATGACAAACCCTCCCTGCTAAGTGCCAGGACAGCTTTGTCAAAATAATAAAATACAAAAACAGGAACGCAGAGCAAGAGAAGAGTCAAGGGAAAAATCAAAGATCAATAAACAAGTAGGTATCCAGTAAGCATGAGGTGTCAGCTAAGGTATAACTTTTCGCAAGCGAATGAACTGATCACTGCTCTTATCTTATTTAGGCAAGTGATCAGAGATACACCTTCCTGATAGGTAGCAGAGCTGAGAACCACACGCAAAAGTGAGCTCCCAGCAGCTTCAGCCCAACTAGAGTCATTTAACTCTTCGTGTACAAACAAAGGCACACATTACAGCATGCTTATAATATGTTATAATATATTTTCTTATGTCTTGCACTTCCTATGGTATGCGGATGCTCCCATTACAAATTTCTTCTAGCCCATTCATGGTGCCCTATAACCTAACCAGTTACAATAATCTATGTCATATACAGAGGCAGAGCACAGGCGGAGGTCTTGAGAGGATTGAAGATTTTGTGTGTGACGGTATTCAAGGATCAGGTCAGACATATATGGAGCCATTTTAGATGGCTTTGTATGTTGTGGTGAACAGTTTAAGCTGAATTTGTTGGGCAATCAGTAGCTAGTGAAGGGATTGGCACAGGGGAAAGGCAGAGGAGAAGTGAGGTGCCAGGTGGATTAGTTGGGAAGTAGAGTTGAGGATGGATTGGTGGAAGCTCACAGAGGAGGATGTTGCAGTAGTCCAAGCGAGAGATGATGAGGGCATGTACTAACAGTTTAGTTAAGTCAAAGTTGAGAAATAAGTGATTTGCAGCCTGTTTTGACATCACGTGACTCACAGATGGAAAAATTTGATTTGCAACAAATGCGAATATTGCCACGATTCTATTGCGCAAATCGCTTCATTAAACTCGATTTAGTGCAGTCCAGGCTCCAGGGCATCTAAAATGGCGAATCCACATGTGAGGACATGGGGCAAGGAATCCTGGGAAGACGGGAACAAAGGTAGGCGGGATGACCCTGAATCACATGCAGCATGCAGCCTATCAGCAGCCAGTCACCCCTGTGATGTCACAGCCCTATATAATTGGCAACCATATTGCCGCCAGTCACTTCATCCTTACACTGCAGAGAGAGAGGGACAGATAGCGCTGTGTGTTACACAGAAAAGCTTTTTCCAGCAGCAATTTACCTCCTTGTCAAGTCTTACTCCTTGTTCTGTTGGACAGAGAGCAGTTTGTTTTTCACAGAAAAGCATTACTGCAGCGTATCACCTCCCAGTCACTGTTTACAGAGTTCTATTATAGAGAGGATCAGAGAGCAGTGTGTTGCACAGAAGAACAGCAGCGATCCACCTCCCAGTCACTGTGTCAGGATTCGGCAGGCTGGAGGTGGATCCTCTGTGTCAGAGAGGGATTGGCGTGGACCGTGCTAGTGGACCGGTTCTAAGTTGCTACTGGTATTCACCAGAGCCCGCCGCAAAGAGGGATGGTCTTGCAGCGGCGGTAGCAACCAGGTCGTATCCACCGGCAACGGCTCAACCTCTCTGACTGCTGAGATAGGCATGGTACAAGGGATTAGGCAAGAGCAAGGTCGGACGTAGCAGAAGGTCAGGGCAGGCAGCAAGGATCGTAGTCAGGGGCAACGGCAAGAGGTCTGGAACACTGGCTTGGGATACACAAGGAACCCTTTCACTGGCACAATGGCAACAAGATCCGGCGAGGGAGTGAAGGGGAAGTGAGGTAATATAGGGAAGTGCACAGGTGAACACACTAATTAAAACCAGGCGCCAATCAGTGGCGCACTGGCCCTTTAAACCGCAGAGACCGGGCGTGCGGGCGCCCTAGGGAGCGGGGCCGCGCGCGCCGGGACAGCACAGACGGGGAACGAGTCTGGTAAGCGGTCCGGGATGCGCACCGCGAACGGGCGCGTCCCGCATCGCGAATCGCATCCCGGCTAGGGACATTATCGCAGCGCTCCCGGTCAGCGGGTCTGACCGGGCGCTGCGAACAGGAGAACGCTGCGAGCGCTCCGGGGAGGAGCACTCGGCGTAACACACTGTCTACAGTGTTTTATTATACAGAGGATCAGAGAGCAGTGTGTTGCACAGAAGAACAGCAGTGATTCTGCTCAAGCAGAAATCCTGCCTAGAAGCACTGATAGGGAAGGGATTGAGGTTAAACATATTTGTAAATTACTTCTATAAAAAAATCTTAATCCTTCCTGTACTTATTAGCTGCTGAATACTACAGAGTAAATTATTTTCTTTTTGGAATGCTCTTTGATGACATCACGAGCACAGTGCTCTCTGCTGACGTTATTATAATAATAATAATAATAATAACGCTTTATTTATTGTTGTCTTTAGTGGGATTTGAACCCAAGTCCCCAGCACTGCAAGGCAGCAGTGCTAACCACTGAGCCACCATGCTGCCCTTAGCATACATCTGCTATGCATGGTTGCTAATATGGACAGAGATGTCAGCAGAGAGCACTGTGCTCGTGATGTCATCAGTGTTCCAAAAAGAAAGGAATTTCCTCTGTAGCATTCAGCAGCTAATAAGTACTGGAAGGATTAAGATTTTTTTTATAGAAGTAATTTACAAATATGTTTAACTTTCTGCCACCAGTTGATTTAAAAGAAAAAAGTTTTTCACCGGAGTACCCCTTTAAGATTTAAAGGGCTAGTACGCTCATTAGTGTAATTCACCTGTGGCTCATTTATAAATTCCTCCACCCTCCTCACTCCCCTGCCAGATCTTTGTTGCCTTGTGCCTTAGAGAAATGTTCCTCAGTATTGCCTTGCAGTGTACCTGATCCCTTGCTTTGTGACTTTGACCTTGCTCCTCTGCTGCCTGCCTACTGAACTCCTGCTACGTCTTGACTACGCTACTGTGCCGGCTGCCCTGACCTTCTGCTATCCTTCTGCTGGTGCTGCAGTCCCTCCCTTTTCAAGTGGTGGACTCTGCACCTTTCAGAGAACTGATGGCTTGTGCCGAGGCGAGGTGGAGAGTCCCAAGCTGTAATTTCTTTGCAAAGAAGGCAGTACCAGCCCTGCACAATTTTGTGGAAGAGAAGGTGGGCCAGTCCTTGAGCCGGTCGGTGTGTACCAAAGTGCACAGCAGTGCCAACGTCTGGAGCTGTAACTACGGTCATGGACAATACATGTCCTTTACGGCCCACTGGGTGAAAGTGGTTCCTGCACAGCAACAACACCAACTTGGACAGGTCATGCCGCTTCCTCCTCCACACTCTCAGACAGATGGTCCTGTGACAGTGTGCAACTCCGCCTCCTCATCCTCCACCGTCTCCTCAGCCTCCACTGCACAGACAAATCTTAGTGCCCCTCCAGCATACAATGTGGGCAGGGCACGGCGGTGTCACGCTGTTCTTCACATGGTTTGCCTTGGCAAACAGTCACGCAGGGGAGGAGCTGCTGAAAAAGCAATTCATAAAGAAATCGGAGCATGGCTTACTCCACGAAAACTGCAAATGGGAACCATGGTGACTGACAATGGGAAGAACATCTTGTCTGTGCTGCGGCAAGGAAGACTGAGCCATGAGCCCTGCATGGCACAGGTGTTTAATCTGGTTGTCAAGTAGTTCCTGAAGTGTTCCCCCCATCTCAAAGACATCCTAACAATGGGAAGGAAACTTTGCATGCACTTCAACCACTCGTTCACCGCAAAGCGCACACTCCTTGAGCTGCAGCGTCAGAACGGTATCCCCCAACATAGTCTGATTTGCGAAGTTGCCACACGTTGGAATTCCACCCTCCATATGTTGGACCGACTATTGAACAGAGAAAAGCCATCACCAATTTCTTGATGATCCAAGCAGATAGGAGTACTCCCCTGTGTAACTTCAATGTCAACCAGTAGCAGCTCATACGTCACACCTGCCGTTTGCTCAGTCCCTTTGAGGAAGCCACATTATTAGTAAGTCACCAGGATTACGGGATGAACAACGTCATTCCACTGCTTCATTTCCTACAACACATGTCTGAAATGATGGCTTGTCATGGCACTGGAGATGTTGCGTCTACATCTCACGGCCACATGAGCCCTGTGGGGGCTGAACTGGAGGATGAGGGGGAGGGGCACAGAGGAGCACAGTTTATGTTTCGCGAAATGGGCGGTTTTTCAAGTCATCTGACAGGAGAGGAGGAGCAGGAGCAGCCAGAGGAGCTAGAGGGTTATGAGGAATGCAAGACAGAGGACCCAGACACACCGTGGCTCTCCACCTTATTGGATCCTCACTTTCGGAACAAAATGAGGGCCTTTTTTTACACCCACTGAGAGGGAGGACAAACTGACCTACTAGAGAGAAATCCTACTTAGTCAGTTGGCCGATGCCTATCGGCGCCCTTGTCCACCCTCTTGGAGGTCTGACTCAGGGGGCCCTCTGCGCTCACTTTCCACTGCCATGGCTACTGGGTAGGGATGAATATCTGTGTGCCAGATACCCCGTGGTTTCGTAGGGCTAGGCGACTAATAATTATGAAGAAGTACCAGAATGGTGTCTCTTAAATACAACCTGCTGTTTGCAACAGTTGCTGTTGCCTTCACACTTGGAACATACACTGCGGGCATACATTGGGGGCATACACTTTGAACTAGCAGGAATGCCGATCACTATATGTCGTGCAGCATATGGGTCAGCAAATGTACATAAAAGGTGTCTGCTGACACCTGTACTACAAGTACAGCCCAAACCTAAGTATTTTTATGTGCCCAAATGCATTAATAGGCCGACTACTACTGGAAGCAAATAACATTATATTAGATAATATTACAAAGTGGCCCACAATAACTTGTTTGAGTGGGATTTATTGCGGTTTGTCCGTATAATGTCAGCTGGAGGGGCCTACATGAATTCAGCTATTCACAATATGAGCACTGCAGCCGCACTGATACGCACATGCAGTCTGTCGACTGACAGTATTGCAACAATACACATTGACAAATGCACTCATTCCCTATTGAAAACAGGACACTGTCTAATCATGGTTAAGGGCAACAGGCTGGCCCCCCAATTACATGCTGTCACCCCGATGTTTCACCAGATCTTCAAAACAAAAGTGAGAGATCCCATAAATGGGACATCTAAGAAAAACGAGAACAAATATGAGGAGGTTCTCCACTACAACATTTCACAGATCTAGATCAGTGCTTTCTTCCATACCTCTCTCTTACTGATCTAGATGTTAGTTTTATATTTGGATATGGACATAAAGAGGCGACCCAGAAGGAATCCAATACCCACATGTTGATTTCCCTGAAGGATTCCTATAAATAACATACATGGAATATGTCAAGGCTCTGTCATTTAAACAAACTTTTCATAGATCAAGTACACACAAACTTTGGAACACATTTTTTTGGACAAAAATTCTTCTTTCTCCTGTTATCAAGCTTTTCCCCCCTCCCACCTCCTTTTCTGTGACATTGTATTCCACATTGAAAATCAGCTCAGTTTTGTCTTGTGTCTGCAAGACAATACGAGTCTATGGAGGGGGGAGCTCTGCCACCAGCTCTGGGAGAATTGCAAATTATAGATGAAGCCTGCAGAGCAGATCTGCTAAAAAAAAAAACATACCACATAAAGTTATGTAATGGCCAGAAATAGTGCTGCTCCTCATGTACACACACTTATAAACTCTTTAGGATAAGCTGTTTTTTTTTTTATACAGGGACATATTTGCTACTTCGAAAACTTTGAATTTCAAAGACTTGTGTTATAGTGTAATCTCCCTCGTGCTGCCCAAGCATTATCTTCTGCTTCTCTGCATCATATCTAACATCTACCTGGAAATGATACAAAATGCTTTTCTGAATGGAGCCATCTATGTTTTAGCGTAAAAAAATAATAATTTTGAGATCCAGTATAATTATATCTTAAATCTCTCGGAAATCTGAACACCTTAATTATATAGATACATCTGCAAATGACAACCATTAACTATTTTTAACCTAAAATACCCAGTATGGCACATTGCATAAATACAGAATGTGATTTAGATAAACCGTTGTGTTTAAGAATCCCACGAGTAAAAAATGATGATTGCTGTCATTATGTGTGTACTGACAATTGTTGGATTTGTCGATGTGATAATTTGTGTGTATGGACTGTCACACGTAATAGCTTCCTACCAAAAAACAGAACAATTACTGCATGTACTAGTCTACATTGTTCTATATATAAGGGATTGTTTTAGCCCATAAGTTATAACCTAGAACATGACAAACATGTCGACACAACCTGGATAATTGTTTGTTGAATGAGCATCCTGGTGGCTCAGTGGTTAATAAGCCTCTAGTGTTGGGTTTAAAGCCAACCATGAACCAGATCTGCATGAAGTTTGTATGTTTTTCCTGTCTTTCAATGGGTTTCCTCCAAATACTGTACTTTTCCCCAACCAAACTACACTGGAGGGCTCACTGGAGTTAATGAAATTGACCATTGTCTAAGTGAGAAGGATGAGTACAGAAGTGTCAACATGTATTGTCAATGTCCTCAGTAATAACCAATGTGTATGTATTGATGTACTCAGACATTATGTTTAAAAGCAACGTTTTGGGCAACAGCTCTTTATCAGACTACATAAATAGAGACTGTAAATGGAGTGCGTGGGATAGATAGCACGGCTAGTGATGCAGGATGTACTCACTCGCAAGATGGGAAGCTATTGACGAAGACTGGACACACTTTGTTGTGCACTCTTTACCAGCCCGATAAAGAGATGTTGCCCCAAACGATTTTATTTTTAATTACTTATCAGTACAACTAGGGACATGTGGTTTTGGTCCACTCCAGGTTTTCAGTCTGACCCAAATCAGCACAGGTGCACATCACTTGGCTTTAAAATTAGAAGAAAGTCAGTCTGTAAGTGAAGTTGTGAGGAATCTGCACCACTGACAAAAGTTTGAATCCAGAGGTTTTCAACCTCAAGAGGGGACACTGTAACCTGTGCGAGTAACACATCTGTTGGTATGATTAAGGCATGGCTAACAAGCCGAAATGCGTCATTGTGTACCATGTCCTATGTGCTTTGATGATCAATACTCAAGAATTCCTGAGTGCTGGATATTCTTCTTTTCTCACATCTGTTGACTGTTGTGTTGGGTGGCTGGTAGTAAGCCACCTGTAATGACAAAGATAAATGAAAAAAGAGGTGCGCTCCTAGTGAAGTACTGCAGAATAATGGAGTAACATGTGCGAGTTATTGGACCTTACCGTGTGGAGTTGCACTTAGAGTACAACACCTTGAAGTACATGTAGACTCGCTAAGGAGTGATGCTGCAAAAGGTGGCAGCCTCGGTGTCCTTTCCCGTGACCTCCAGGTCTGGTAAGTGAAAATGGGATAAAGATAAAAATTAAGACTATCCGGATGGCGCCTTCCTTTAAAGATGAGAATTGCCAGGATATATTAAAAAGGCCTTTTTAATATATCCTGGCAATTCTCATCTTTAAAGGAAGGCGCCATCCGGATAGTCTTAATTTTTACCTTTATCCCACCTGTAATGACAAGGAAGAGATCTGTTGTATAGTTAGCGCTGCACAAGAAGAATTTATTTATGTGTCTATGCCGGTGTGTAAAGGCTGTATTTGTTTTGTAACTGAAAAACACAGTAAGTGTTTGAACATTACTTCCTTTTCCTGTCTCCGACTGCTATTTTGCCGCTATTTGGCTGGTTCTTTATAGCTAATCTTCCACACTTTTTTTTTTTATTCGTTTTATTGAAAAGTAAACAACACTTGACCGAGCGGCCTCACAGAGAATAAAAGCAAGTACAGTGCAAAAAATTGTTGGGGAACACAGTGACATAGATAATGATACAGCATGAAGACAACAGGTTCACATACCTCTGGCCACAAGGGCCTACTCAATGTCAAGTTAACAAACCAATGAAATAACATAAAACACAACCTCACAGGGGGAATCATCGCCAGTTGGCATCGAGCATCAGCAGGTTCCCAAATTGTAGCATACACCACCTGAGACAACAGATACAAGAGGAAAAGAGGACTCACAAGACAAATGACGGACAGGCACTGACAAAAAGAAGGGCAAAAAGGTAAAGCGGACTAAAAACTAAAATGTTAAATCACCAGTAGATATCTCAATTGGGGGACACGAGGATTGACCATAGAGTAAGTGCATTGTGTGAGAGGAGAGGAGCACCAGGTACCCCACACAGAAAGGAATTTACCTGGACATTTCATGTTTTTGTATACAAGGTAAGAAAAAGGAATCCCTACATTAACAAGTGCGCGCCATTGGGACAACGTATGCGGTCGTGGGTCCATCCATTTGAGCACAATCGCCTTTCTAGCCAGAAACAAGGTTTCTCAAAGAAATGTGTGAACGTGATGCGTCCACACTTCTTCATTCATTACTCCAAACAAACATACTAGGGGGTCCAATGGAGGCGAGGGTTGTGCAAGAGTGCCTAGAAGTCGCAGGACTTCAGTCCAAAAGGCTGCAATACGAGGGCAAGCCCAGAGGAGGTGCCAAAAATCTGCTCTAGCAGCACCACAGCGGTGACATGCGTCCGAGTCTGAGCAACCCATTCTAAGCAATCTGGTGGGGGTGACATAACTATAATGAATGATGTTCAATTGGATAAGTTTATTATTGGCAGCCTGGGAGACTAGCATGTGAGAGGCCAGGATCTCCTCCCAATTATCTGCTGTAAGATTGGGGAGATGTGACCACCAATACTGCCTAGCCGGCAATTGTGATCGTGAAATCTTGGCCTGAATAAGATGAGTATAAAAGGATGGACACCAAACCTCTAGGCCCCTGAGACTCTAAAATACCAATAAGCGGGAAAATCTTCCGCACTTTACAGTAAATATTATTGGTGACATGCACAATAAATGCTGACACTTCTTGGAAATTTACTCTGTAATAGATTTTTTTTTTAATATAGAAGGGAACACAGATGTAGAAAAGAAAAAGTAAATAAGCATTTACATTGCCTGCACTGGGAACAAAGACGGGGAAAAATTAATTTCATAACAGTTCTTTGTCATTTATTTTTAAAATGTTCAACGTGCAGTATGACAAATTTATATTTTTATTTTATAAAAAACAAACAAAAAAAAAACCATTTTGTTATTTGTTTGTGTTACACTACCTCATGATTCACTTACCGTACATACTCGAGTATAAGCCGCACCGAATATAAGCTGAGGCCCCTAATTTCACCCCCAAAAACCCAGGAAAAGTTATTGACTCGACTATAAGCCTAGGGTGGGAAATACATCATCCCCCCTGCCATCATCCAGACCCCCGTCATTAACACCCTCATCATCATCATCACCTGTCATGATCCCCCCCTTCATCATTACCCTGTCATCATCCCCCCTTCATCATCCCCCCTTCATCATTACCCTGTCATCATCCCACCTTCATCATCCCCTCTTCATCATTACCCTGTCATCATCCCCCCCCTTCATCATTACCCTGTCATCATCCCCCCCTTCATCATTAACCTGTCATCATCCCCCCCTTCATCATTACCCTGTCATCATCCCCCCCTTCATCATTACCCTGTCATCATCCCCCCTTCATCATTACCCTGTCATCATCCCACACCACCCCCTTCATCATCACCGCTTGTCAATGTCTGATTTAACAGTGGTCTTCAACCTGCGGACCTCCAGATGTTCCAAAACTACAACTCCCAGCATGCCCGGACAGCCATTGGCTGTCCGGGCATGCTGGGAGTTGTAGTTTTGAAACATCTGGAGGTCCGCAGGTTGAAGACCACTGCCCGGGCCTTCGTCATCATCCAGCCCCCCTTTAGTTTTGTACTCACCTCCACTTGGCGGGACGTTAGGGTGAGCTGGTCCGGGCCATCTGTGCTGCCTCTTCTCTGCGCTTCACGCCCGACCCCAGAATAATGACGTTGCCTTGACGCCGACGCACTGGGACGTTGCTCATGAACGTCCCTGTGCGTCGTCGTCAAGGCAACGTCACTATTCTGGGGCGCGGAGAAGAGGCCCACCCGGTGAAGATTGACAGCCCGGAACGACTATCCCTCCTCACCGGACGATACTGCAGCACAGATGGCCCGGACCAGCTCACCCGAACGTCCCGCAGAGCGGAGGTGAGTACAAAACTAAAAGGGGGAGAGGGGGCTGGATGATGACGAAGGCCCGGGCAGTGGTCTTCAACCTGCGGACCTCTAGATGTTTTAAAACTACAACTCCCAGCATGCCCGGACAGCCGATGGCTGTCCGGGCTTGCTGGGAGTTGTAGTTTTGAAACATCTGGAGGTCCGCAGGTTGAAGACCACTGAGGGTGGAGAGTTCACTCGAGTATAAGCCGAGGGGGTGTTTTCAGCACGAAAAACCGTGCTGAAAAACTCGGCTTATACTCGAGTATATACAGTAACAACCTAACATCCTTACAAAGCGTTTTGGTAAAGAACCTCAACCATTGCTCTTTCGGCTACTTGCTCATGGCTGCGAAGACAACCCTCTTATGTAGATTTGCACAGACCCGCACCACCTCTACAGGCTTCAGTTCACCAGTGCCTCAAAAGCCTCCAGCTCCTCTGTCTCTCCAGCAGGGGAACAAGCTTGCCCCTACTCTTCACTTTACAATAGCACTTCTAAGGCTTCGTTCACACTACTGTTATGTCCCTGCATTTTAACAACCGTTTTTCTGTTGAAAGAGGGCATGAAAAAATGATATGATATGATTATTTTAACGGGCATTCTGTCAAAATAATGGACATGTTCCATCCGTTATCACCCGTTATTTCATCCGTTATAATCCGTTATTTTATGTCCATTATTTTATGTCCGTTATTTTATTTCCATGTTCTGAGCATGTGCAGTACAAATAAAGGATCATAACAGATGTTAAAATAATGGTCACCAACGGATGTCAATTGTGAACATCCGTCACCCATAGACTTCAATGTTAAAATTTTAACGTCCGTTATTCCACCGTTATTTTTGATGGGACAAAAATTAGTGCATGCACAGTCTTTTGTTACATCAAAAATAACGCCCATTAGTCATAGCGGGACATAACTGGTGCTGCAGGATAGTCAAAAAATCCCATTTACATGAATGGGATTTTTTGACGGCCGTATTAGGGACTTTCAGATGGGAGTTCATGATGGGAGTTTTTGCAGGGTGAAACAGTAGTGGGAAAGGGGTCTTAATGACACCTCAAAGTTCTTTACATACTACCCAAGGTTCAGGGGTGGGCACGGATCTTAGGCAAACCTCAGTCTTTTAACTTCTCCAAGGCCCATGCCAGCACCTGAACCAGTCTACTCCTGTCACCAGGTACAGAAACACAACATCCAAGGAATGTATTTAAAGGGGTTATCCAGGAAAAAAAACTTTTTTTATATATATCAACTGGCTCCAGAAAGTTAAACAGATTTGTAAATTACTTCTATTAAAAAATCTTAATCCTTTCAGTACTTATGAGCTTCTGAAGTTAAGGTTGTTCTTTTCTGTCTAAGTGCTCTATGATGACACGTGTCTCGGGAACCGCCCAGTTTAGAAGAGGTTTGCCATGGGGATTTGCTTCTAAACTGGGCGGATCCCGAGACACGTGTCATCAGAGAGGACTTACACAGAAAGGAACAACCTTAACTTCAGAAGCTCATAAGTACTGAAAGGATTAAGATTTTTTTAATAGAAGTAATTTACAAATCTGTTTAACTTTCTGGAGCCAGTTGATATATAAAAAAAATGTTTTTTCCTGGAATACCCCTTTAAGCAATTTTAAAATAGTTTAAAGGCGAAGTTAATGTCAAAGTTATGGCGACATGTGGTAACCCATGGTAACTATCAGCTTGTTTAGAAACACACTGTGCTAGCAGATTCTTTATAATTAAAATAAAGCTGCATAAAGTATCCCTGGTTGTTGGCAAATGCCTGCTGGTATAAAACTGTGCACAAAGGTATCAGAAGATGCAATGGCTTTTTCCCAGCATTCATAAAATGATATCTTCTTGGGAGTTGCAACAGGATCGGTGTTTCAAAATAGTAAACTTGTAAATAGTACAAAAAATTGCTTTTGTAAAAATTGAAAAGGTTCAAAAATGTGTGTAAAAATAGCGGAGAAACTGTGAATAGTAAAGAAATAGTCTTTTGTAAACATTGAAAAGTTGACAATTCTTCCTTTTTTGGAGTTGCAACAGGTTTTAAGTCTTGAGGGTTAAAACCTTGTTTTAAAAACAACAAAGTGTGTCAAAAATTCTTCCTTTTGGGAGTTGCAACAGGATTGGTATTCCAAAAAGTGAAGAACAAATTGTTTGAAAAGTATGAAAAGCCTAAAAAAATGATCTCTTTTTGGGGGATTACAGGTTGTGTATGTGTAGGCTTGGCTGGTAGTAGCACCAGCTAGGGTGATGGTGGACTGGTTTTAGTTGTAGCCAGCATACAGCAGGCAATAGTGAATTGGTGGGAGTATTAGTATGCAGCAGACAGCAGGCAGTGGTCAGGACAGCTGAGGCAATTTATAAAAGTTCTGCGAACATACTCTTTTTACTCTCATTACTCTTTTTTTGTTTTTTCACATGTAAAATACACGTTAGTGAACTTGAGTTTTTTGTAAAACATAATGTAAAGCATAAAAAAATGTTGCACATAAATACAGGCCTTCATTTACTAAGCTAAAGCCGACCAGTTTTTGTCAGGTTATTCCAAGATATTTTGAAGCAAAGTGTCTGAGACATATCGTTGCCATTGTGCCACAGTGTGTGCCAGGAAAATCCAACAAACCAGACATTACATTGTGAAAAGCCTAAATAGGGGCGTGGCTTGTCAGGAAAGGGGCCTGGTCAGTTGGAAAGGGGGCGTGGTCTCACAACCCCACCTATTTACTATTGAATTCATAGAAAATTCTATGAATAAATTGCTGAAAATCTCGACCAAGAAAAAGCTGATCAGAAAACTTTCTTGACTTAAAAATCGGTGTCTATTTTTTGAGGGTTTTTTTTCATATTGGAAAGGCAATATTTAGAGAAAGTCTATGGCAAGAAAATAATACACAGGTATACAAGTTAAAAAAGACATATTTAGGGAAAATTGTCCTATAGATTTTTTGGAGACACTGACTAAAAAAATTGGGAGACGCTCGTTCGGTTTATCGGTATGTCTTTCCATTGTAAAACACTTTAGTGAGTATTTCATTAAAAAACAAACATTGCAAGGCTCTCATTTACTGGGCTGTAATTGTAAGGCATTTTTTTCAGTGTAAGACTTGATAACAGCAGCCATATTGCTGTTACAGACGTAACAAAGGTAGAGAACATCTGGTATTGATGCCAGGGATCGACTGAATGCTGATCGGGTCAGTGTTTAATACTGGAATCATTAGTAGTCATCAAAATTGGAGAAAGTAAAAAGCGCTTTGAATGAAAATTTGATCAAAATAAAAAAAAAGATACCGTATAATGAACATCTGTATGCACTTCTTTGCTAGTTAAAGCCGCATATGTATAAAAAAAATAAATAAAAAAAAGAATGCAGGAAATGAAAAAATATAGATGGCTCCTGGCCGGTACCCAGTGTTGGAAGGAGTAGTTGATTGTTGGAGTGCTGAATAGTTCTATAGTTGGAGTGCTGATAGTTGGAGTGCTGAACATACACACTCACCTACACTATTCCTACACTGACATCTGTTTCATTCCAGCACAACTGCGTCCATACCTTTATTACTGTAACTGGGTGATGTGTTTATCAGTCTGACCCACAGAAAATAACAGTGTTTAATGTATCAGAGGTCATTGTCTGTCCTAGGTTAGCTGACTAACTCTAAACTCCAGGATTAAAGGAGAAGTATCATGCCCAAAAATGTATCCCCTATCCCCCTTATCCCCTGAGAGAGCCAGGGCACCGTACAGGAGATCGCTGGGGGGGGGATGTCCTTTACCAAAAGTGTGTTTCTATGGACTGTGTGCATGCATGCGTACCCTGTCTGCATGCTACAGAGAGTCCATGCTGTGCTTAAAAGGTAAATCAAGGCTTTCCTCATCTCTGACCACCTAGTATTTTCTGAACAGCTGTCACTTTTGTAGCTTGTCATTGACAGAAGCAGCAGCAGGAGTTCACTGCTTAGACTAGGGTTGCTTTAGTGAGGTAACCCCTTCCAAGCTGTGATCATGTTGCCGGGATCTTTTCTGCTTATATAGCACCCTGCAAAGCCAGTGCATTAATAACCCCCTTCTCTACCACACATGCCAACCAATTCAATCCAGTCTAATTTTTCCAGCACTGTGTAATGTCAAAGAGGAGTAGGAGCTGCTTTGTGATTGGCCAGAGAAGTAAAGGAAAGGAAATATAGGTGTAAGTACTGCCTGCACACAGCCCAGCTCTTATCCTTCCCCTGAAATGAAGAGAATGGATGGTATGACAAGGGATTTAATAACAGTCTGATCACGGGGGTCCCGCCACCGTCCACGCCCCCTCCCATAGACTTGCATTGAGGGGACAGGCGTGACGTCACATGGGGGCGGAGTCCTGATGTCACGACTTCCGTTCCCGGAGTCGCGACTCAGACCCTCCAGCGGTTGCGGTGAAAAACCAGGTGGGTGCCGCATGCAATAATGCGGGGGTCCCCAGCAGCGGGACCCAGGCGATCAGACATCTTATCCCCTATTTCAACATACAATGGTCTTTTCTGGACCATCGTAACTTGAAACCAGACTCAACATACAATGTACAGACAGTCCAGATCTGTGAAACGTGTCAATGGCTGGAAGAACCGACCAATCAGAATGGACATTTTACTGGTAAATCACCTCTATTACTGAAGTGCCTGCACTGACTGGCTGTCTTGTAGCGCCCCCTACAGTACAGGGAGGAACTACAAGTTCTTTACTACTCCTTACCTGTGCCAGGGTTAGCTGCTCTTTTGGACACCAAGTAAGGGTGGCTCCAATTGGGACACTGTATAGGACCCTGAAGAAGCTCCTGTCCTCTACATAAACCATTGTTTCCCAACCAGGTTACCTCCAGTTATTGCAAAACTACAACTCCCAGCATGCCCGGACAGCCGTTGGCTGTCCGGGCATGCTGGGAGTTGTAGTTTTGCAACAGCTGGAGGCACCCTGGTTGGGAAACACTGACATAGACAGTGATTACAGCTCCCAGCAGATCCTTATTACTTTTATATGTAAGGATTTGCTTTATCTATATTAGTTATCTACTTATTTTTCTTTAATCCTCACTTTTTCCTATTTTTTGGATGACATTTTGGAGGCTTCAGAACCAATTACCAGGTTTCCATTGAGTTATGGTCTCAACATACAATGGTTTCAACATACAATGGTCGTCCTGGAACCAATTAATATTGTAACTTGAGGGACCAGTGTACAAACTTTTTTTTATTGTACTACTGATGTATGAAAAGGTTGGAGATATTTGGAGATTCTCTTAAATAGCTGTTCCTTGGAAAACACTGGCCCTGCTGTAAACATGATGATGCATTACAATAGATTAGTTAACGTGTCATTAATACAGATTGCATTAAATTGTTGTGAAAAGTTGTCCCTGGCTGAACTAAACACATCAGAACATTTTGCACAACAAAAGCAAAACCTCTTCCAGATAATACAATATTTTGCACAATATTTTGTTGCAAGTAATAAAAACAAATATGTTCTGTGAATTTTAGACATCTGGAGTTTCATCATTCAAAGAATCTATTTAAAAAATGGTCGGAAATATGTTTGTTGATTTTTTATTTTTTTAGCTGCTTTACAGCCCAAAGAATTGAGGAAAAAAACTATATGTGTCAACATAACTGAAATGTTCCTTATTTTTACTATTTCTGTAAATGTTTTCAACCAAGGGAAGGAACAGTCCTTTGCAGGTAGAAGAGTAAGACTCTTTCCTTTGAGCTTAGGGTACATTAAGAGTGTGTGTGTGAACTCACCCTAAAGGGGTTATACAGGAATATTAAAAAAAAAAGAGCTAATTTCTTTCGAAATTGAATGAGGGGGGGGGGGGGGGGCGTGGCATCACATCTCCAGTCTCAGAGATCCAGCATTTCCGAGACTGGGGCGACACCTGACACAGAATCTTGGTTCTGTATGGAGATCGCGGGGGTCCCAGCAGCAAGACCCCCATGATCAGACATCTTATCCCCTATCTTTTGCATAGGGGATAAGATGTCTAGGGGCCTAGGGGATGTCTATGAGCCAGTGATAAGCTGTCTTCAGCACCTGTGTTGATCTGGGCTTGTCTTAAAGGACATCTGCAGCGGTATAAACACTTATCCCCTATCCTCAAGATAGGGGATAAGTGTTTGATCGCGGGGGGGTCCGAACGCTGTAACCCAGGCGATCTCCTGTACGAGGCCGCGGCTCTCCTGTGCAGGGGGCGTGCCAGCCACAGCATGCTGCGGCCGGCACGCCTCCTCCATACGTCTCTATGGGAGAGGCGGGAGGCAGCATTTGTGCCTCCCCGCATCCCCCATAGAACTGTATGGGGACGGGGAGGAGACGGGGCATCACCGTCGACCTCTAGGTCGACCCTACGTCACTGTGGGCACTAATGCCGGCGCCCCGTTAGGGAGATCGAGGGGGGTCCCAGCGGTCGGACCCCCCTCGATCAAACACTTATCCCCTATCCTGTGGATAGGGGATAAGTGTAATTCCGCTGCAGTTGCCCTTTAAAGGAAGGGGATAAAAGGCCCAACTAACAAACCTGCCTTTCATACCATAAAAATCTAGGCCTGAAAACAGGACTTACCAATGTCCTTATCAAGCTTAATCTCACCATGGATTTTTAACTATTTCTTAGATTCCCTATATCTCAGGACTAGTAAAATGGGGTCTGATTTTCTTCCATGAAAAGTGTCATACTTGTCCATGGACCAAACCAGGGGTTGCATCATAGCATTACTCTCTTGACTGAGATTGAGCCACAATACCAGGCACTTGGGATTGGTGCTTGGGGAAAACCAGCTGACCATTTTTTCTTATCGCAAACAACCCTGGACACTGGCACTATTATGCAGGCTTCCTCATGACCATACCTCAGTCATGACTGATAGGCACAGTGGGCAATAAGGAAAGAATCCAATCGTTTAATTGGGTAATGAGCTGTGACTTTCCCTAATCTGCTGTTTGGTTGTAGTACTGTGTTCACATGACAACTAAACCATAATATGGTAAATGTATCCATAGACCTCCATGACCCATGGAGACCAAAATAATGTCATTTTAGTCTTTGGTGATTTATATTAGGATCTATGTTTATTTGCCCCATGTAATAGAGTTGGCTTTGCTTTATTCCATAGAGCAGTTTACAGCAAACAATATGTATGACCAACTATGTATGACAGATGCCACTATTGGCATCCTACATAGCTATAGGTCAGAAGCATACAACAAATAGAATAATTGCTACTAATAGGGGTATGTTCACGCAACGTAAAATTTGCTGGCGTATTTTATTTTACGCACGCATTTTGCTTTTTTGCTTTTTACGGAAAAAATGTGTGTAAAATAAAATACATCAGTGAAATTTATGCAGTATGTCACATACCCTTAGGGGTTAACATTTTAAGTCATAATAACTTTTCTACACAGCGTTTTACCATTGTAGACTGACATTCTAAAAATAAAAGATCCTTTAATGCGATAAGTATTTTAAACTAAAACAAAACATTGCAAATTGAAAGATAACTACCTATATATTCATGGTAAACTAGGAAAGTAATGATAAACACACTGATTGATGTTAAGAACGGTCAGATCCAAAAACTTTTGTAATATGGTTGCTTAAAAATTTTGAATATTTAAAAGGGGTACTCCAGTGGAAAACTTTTTTTTAATGAACTGGTACCAGAAAGTTTAATGAACTTAAAAAAAATCTTAATCCTTCCAGTACTTATCAGCTGCTGTATACTACAGAGGAAATTATTTTATTTTTGGATTTCTTTTCTGTCTGTCCATAGTGTTCTCTGTTGACACCTCTGTCCGTATCAGGAACTGTCCTGAGCAGGATACGTTTTCTATGGGGATTTTCTCCTGCTCTGGACAGTTCCTGACATGGACAGAGGTGTCAGCAGAGAGCACTGTGGACAAGACAAAAAAGAAATTAAAAAAGAAAAGAATTTCCTCTGTAGCATACAGCTGCTAATAAGTACTTGAACGATTAAGATATTTTAATAGAAGCAATTTACAAATCTGTTTAACTTTCTGGCACCAGTTGATTTAAAAAAAAAAAAAAAAAAAAAAATGATTTTTTTCACCGGAGTACCCCTTTAATAAAGAAAATGGCTCCTGAAAGTCCCACAACTAGTCTGCCTTACCTTACCTGTCTCTGTCGGTTCCCCCGGCATCTTCTTCTGTGGTCTGCCTTCCAGCAAACTAAAGAAGTAGATTGTTGATAATACTGATCAGTGCTATGCTTATGCATAGCACTGATCAGTATCTGCAATCTAATTATTGCAATAAATAGACCCCTTTGGTCCCCAAAAAAATAAAGAAAAAAAAAATTGTAAAAAAAAAAAAGCTTTTAAAAAAAAAAATGTGAACAAGCCCCTGCCTCAAAAAAATTTTTAATGGCCCCTTTTTCTCATTTAACCCAAAAAGGGTAAAAAATAAATAAATGATTAAACATGTGGTGTAGCTGTGTGCGTAAATGTCCGAACTAAGAAAATATAATGTCAATAATCCCGTATGGTGAACGGCGTAAATGTTAAAAAAGTCCAAAATTGCTGCTCTTTTGTGACATCACATTGCAAAAAATTTATAAAAAACTATTAAAAAAGCAAAAGTACCGATAAAAACTATAGATCACGGTGCAAAAAAATGAGCCCTCATACAGCCCTGTATACGGAAAAATGGGAAAGTTATAGGGGTCAGAATAGGGCAATTGTGAACTTACTGATTTTGTAAAAATGAGTTAAAGTTTTTTTTAAAGCAGTACAATAATAGAAAAGTATCTAACACGGGTATCATTGTAATCGTATTACCCACAGAATAAGGAAAACCTTTCATTGTTACTATAAAGTGTACAGCGTGAAAACGGAACCCTCCAAAATTGTGGTTTTCTTTTAAATTTCCTCACACAAATAATATTTTATCGGTTGAGCTATAAAAGAGTTATGATTTTTTAGAAGGCGAGGAGGAAAAAACTAAAATGCAAAAATAAAAAGGGTTATCCAGGAAAAAACTTTATTTTTATATATATATCAACTGGCTCCAGAAAGTTAAAAAGATTTCTAAATTACTTCTATTAAAAAATCTTAATCCTTTCAGTACTTATGAGCTTCTGAAATTAAGGTTGTTCTTTTCTGTCTAAGTGCTCTCTGATGACACCTGTCTCGGGAACTGCACAGAGTAGAAGAGGTTTGCTATGGGGATTTGCTTCTAAACTGGGCGGTTCCCGAGACACGTGTCATCAGAGAGCACTTAGACAGAAATGAACAACCTTAACTTCAGAAGCTCATAAGTACTGAAAGGATTAAGATTTTTTAATAGAAGTAATTTACAAATCTGTTTAACTTTCTGGAGCCAGTTGATATATAAAAAAAAGTTTTTTCCTGGATAACCCCTTTAAAATTCGAATTGCGAATATTCGCGAGCAACACTACTCTATATCAGTTTGGAGACCACTATCCTATAGGATAAGCAACACAGGAGTTTTCCATGATATCAATATGCCTGGTTAAAGTGGTTATAAAAAAAAAAAAAAAACAAGGATTAAATTATAAATAGTGTTTAGCAAAAATAAACTATCACCAAAAAAAACACTAAAACTTAACTTTTAATATTGCTAAAATGTCAAAGACAACCACCAAAAGGGAGACTCATATTATAATGAGAATAAAAATGATACTCAATCTGGGGATCTATGGATATTGATCCGTTGAGTAAATTAAAAAAACTTTTTTTTATATATCAACTGGCTCCAGAAAGTTAAACAGATTTGTAAAATTACTTCTATTAAAAAATCTTAATCCTTTCAGTACTTATGAGCTGAAGAAGTTGAGTTGTTCTTTTCTGTCTAAGTGCTCTCTGATAACACCTGTCTCGGGAACCCCCCAGTTTAGAAGCAAATCCCCATAGCAAACCTCTTATACTCTGTGCAGTTCCAGAGACAAGCAGAGATGTCAGCAGAGAGCACTGTTGCCAGACAGAAAACAACTCAACTTCAGCAGCTGATAATTATTGAAAGGATTAAGATTTTTTTTTTTATATAGAAGTCATTTACAAATCTGTTTAACTTTCTGGAGCCAGTTGATATATATATATAAAAAAGTTTTTTCCTGGAATACCCCTTTAATTATTCACAGATCCAGCCAGATATGAATGATCAGGAAACTGATGGAAAAATGCTCCTACGATCAGGAGACTTACTAGATATTTGAATCAAGATAATTGTTACTAAAGGATAAATTAGGGGTGTAGGATGGCGTGGGGGGGATGGGGAGGGCCTACGGAAGTGTAAGGCCTGGAGATGAGCGGCCACTACCTGTATGACCCTACAATAGGACCCTGTGCTACCCCTAAACCTAGGCGGGGTGGTCCGTCCTAAAAAGGACAGCCCCGCTCTGAAACCTACCCCTATTGCTCCTAAGAATTCCCTAAAATATAGACAGGAAGGAGAACTGACTGTCTCACTATATGATACTGTCTATATAGGTGAGGGTAGGAAAGGATGGCCTATTGCCAAATACAACAGCATATAGTTAAAGGGGTACTCTGGCGCTAAGATTATTGGATAGGGGATAAGATGCCTGATCGCAGGGATCCCGCCGCTGGGGACCCCCGTGATCGTGCACGCAGCACCCCGTTAGAATCAGTCCCCGGAGCACATTCGCTCCGGGTGTGATTACTGACGATCACGGGGGCCGGAGCATTGTGACGTCACGGCCCGGCCCGGTGTGACATCACACTCCGCCCCCTGAATGCAAGCCTGAAGGCTTGCATTCAGGGGGCGGAGTGTGATGTCACATGGGGCGGGGCCGTGACGTCACAATGCTCCGGCCCCGCCCCGTGTGACATCACACTCCGCCCCCTGAATGCAAGCCTGAAGGCTTGCATTCAGGGGCCGGAGTGTGATGTCACACGGGGCGGGGCCATGGCGTCACAATGCTCCGCGTCCGTGATCGCCAGTAATCAGACCCGGAGCGAACGTGCCCTTTAATAGATGTATACCCCTTGTTGGGTACCCAGTTTGATGTAGATGCTGCTGCCTCTCAGTATTAGTGCCTTCAAGATCTATATACATCAATGATTGTGTCATACATAGAGATATTTAAACTTGTGGCAATATAACATTGCCATGTAGATTATCCAGTGTGACACGTGAGGTTTACTTAACTCCTCAAACAATTGCGTGCAGATAAAGGTGTAGGACTAGATGCAGTATTAATGCGAACAAAGTCCACAGGTATCCATTGAGACAGCAGCAAATTACAGATGGAGATAGTAATGCAGATGCATATGATAGTCAACTTATCTGGATCTAGTGATATATCTGTTCATGAATCATATTGTCTCGACGCGTTTCCTGCCCCATTCATGAGGAGACGATGGGGGGCATTAAATATGTCATGAGGGTAATCATACAGGTGATGGCCGGTCCCGATTACTTATGGAAGTGATATCCTACATAAGTCTACAATCCTTACTCTATGTCATTTTGGGGACCACTACGCTATAGGATAGGCAACTGAGGAGTTTTCCCTGATATCAATATGCCTGGTTAAAGGGGTTCTCCACCATAAGGTGATTTTAGTACGTACCTAGCAGACAGTAATGGACATGCTTAGGAAGGATCTGCGCTTGTCTTGGGGCTAAATGGCTATGTTGTGAGATTACCAGAACACTGTGGACAGCTTTTTGTGAACTGGTATTTCTTGTTTGAGCTTCCTTCCTTGCCTACAAATCCCATAATTCCATTTTCCTCCCTCCCACACATCAGCCACCCCACCCATTGAAACATAAATGAGCTGCATTAATACAAAAGACCTGTGCTTTTCAATCAGGGTGCCTACAGCTGTTGCATTAGTTGCAGATTGATCTCTCTCTCACACCAAGCAATTGCTCCCCCCATTGAGGCAGACAGGCTCCCTGTCATCAGCTGACTAGTGATGTAATGTCTCGGCCGCTTTGAAACCTGGGAAAAATCTGAGATAAAAATCGGGAGTCATTTTGTATGCTGTTAAAAATAAATATTGGTGTGAAAATCACAGAAGAATTTTGAGAAAACCATCACACACAGGTACAGACACTATATAATAAACTACACTAACTTCACAGCCCCCGTAGCCTAGTCAAATAAAAAAAAAATCTGGAATACCCCTTTAACATCCATATCCTCCTTCATACCAAGAAGTAGAACATAGCACCACTGGGTGGTTACCTGTGGTACTACAGCAGCTGTCATTACTTTTTTTTACTCCCATTGGAGAGGATCAGAGACTCAAAATGCAATACAAAATACAAACCAAAATGTTGGTAATGAATTGGTAAGCAATGACCATTGATACTTAAGACAACACCCCATTCTCCTTATATAAGTAGTAGTACCATAACTCATGACAGTGCGCATTTGGAAAAGTTTATTTAAACTCTTCTCTATTGACAAACATATTGTGAACACTATTCCTTCATATATGAATGTGTGCTGATTTCATACATATATTTGATATATATACACACACATATATATATATATATATATATATATATATATATATATACACACACACACATATATATACGTGGGATGGGGTGTGATGCAAAGGGCAGATGGAATTACCATAGGGGTAGATGGCATTAACCCCTTGTATTCGTGAGGCCAGGGCATGGTTTATCCTCAATACCACCTGAAGGTATACCGCTGGATCCTGGGCTAGTCACGGGGGGGCAATAATGACTCCGGCCACAAGTTACGGACAACGGTAGCTTTACTGAGGTTATACAGATGGTAAAGTCTATACAGTTCAGCCAGGGCCCACGGAGGTGACCAGTGACTTCAGAGACCTTAAAGGGGTATTCCAGGGAAAAACTTTTTTTTATATATCAACTGGTTCCAGAAAGTTAAACAGATTTGTAAATTACTTCTATTAAAAAATCTTAATCCTTTCAGTAGTTATGAGCTTCTGAAGTTAAGGTTGTTCTTTTCTGTCTAAGTAATCTCTGATGACACGTGTCTCGGGAAACGCCCAGTTTAGAAGCAAATTCCCATAGCAAACCTCTTCTAAACTGGGCGGTTCCCGAAACACGTGTCATCAGAGATTACTTAGACAGAAAAGAACAACCTAAACTTCAGAAGCTCATAAGTACTGAAAGGATTAAGATTTTTTAATAGAAGTCATTTACAAATCTGTTTAACTTTTTGGAGCCAGGTGATATATATATATATATATATATATATATAAAAAAGTTTTTTCCTGGACAACCCCTTTAAGGGCTTGCTGGGACTTGTAGTAGAGGTGGACAATTTAGTGCAGGCCACGTTAACTAGACAGATGACTTTGACTTGACTTGTGATTGATGACTGACAAGACTGTGACTGTGGTAACTTGTAGTGTTGCTCGCGAATATTCGCAATTCGAATTTTATTCGCGAATATCGCATATTCGCGAATTCGCGAATATTCGCGAATATAGCGCTATATATTCGTAATTACGAATATTCGTTTTTTTAATTTTTTTAATTTTTTTTTTTTTTCACAGTACACATCAGAGTGATCATCCCTCTCTGCTTCCAGCTTGTGTGGTGTAAAGAAGGCTCTAATACTACTGTGTGAGACCGGCATGCGAATTTTCGCACATGCGAACATTTGTTTATGCTAAGTTTCGCATACGCGAAGTTTCGCATATGTAAATTTTCGCACACGCGAATATTCACATATGCGAAAATACAACGAGAATATTACGAATATGCGAATATTCGCGAATATGACGAATATTCGTCCATATATTCGCGAATATTCGCGAATTCGAATATGGCCTATGCCGCTCAACACTAGTAACTTGCAGGTTTGTAGCTTGTGGCTGCAGACTGGACTTGAGGCCTCCTATGACTCTGGACACTTAGTCATGACTTGACTGGACCTCAGCAAAGACTAAGGGGGAGATTTATCAAAACCTGTGCAGAGGAAGAGTGGTGCAGTTGTCCATAGCAACCAATCAGATCGCTTCTTTCATTTTCCACAGGCCTCTAAAGAGGCCTGTGGAAAATGAAAGAAGCAATCTGATTGGTTGCTATGGGCAACTGCACCACTCTTCCTCTGCACGGGTTTTGATAAATCTCCCTCTAAGAGAGCAGAGGCTCCACCCAGAGCTTATATGGAGGAGGCTCTGGTGGGGTCCTATTGGTCACCCCTAGGTCACCTGGTCACTGATACCTCCTGGGTAACAATCACATGACAAACTACATGGTAAACAGTCTTAGAGGTATAAAACTCTTACATATATAACATAGGGATTATATACAATTACAAAAAACAAAGACGGGGGAGGGTGGCAGGGGACACTGCAGGAGGCTGCCTGACAGGGCAGCAAGGGTACAGGGTAACACCTCCCGTACTGGACCACCACATATACTAAAGGTATACCGCTGGATCCTGGGCTAGGCACGGGGGCAATAAAGACTCCGGCGCCAAGTTACGGACAACGGTAGCTTTACTGAGGGTAGACAGGTGGTAAAGTCTATACAGTTCATCCAGGGCCCACGGAGGTGACCAGTGACACAGAGACCTTAAGGGCTTGCTGGGACTTGTAGTAGGACTGGACAGTTGAATGCAGACCACGCTGACTTGACAGATGACAGGGACTGACTTGACTCATAAAGCTGTGACTTTATCTTACTTGACTTGAAGGTGTCTGCAGGACTGGACTTTGAGGCCTCCAACACTCTGGACACACACACTAGACAAGACTGCACTGGACCTCAGCAGAACATATGTACAGGGGGAAACAGGTGCAAGGGGCCATGGGAACACTGAAGGAGGCTGCCTGATCTCCTGTACTGGGCCACCACATTACAAACATCTCCCGTTTGCTTAAAACACTGACCAAGAAACATGAAGGAAACATTACAATCACATTTCCCCATTAAACCAGTCAGATGACAGAACGATACTTCGTTTACCCGATCCTGGTCATGTGTATGAAAAGAAAACCTAATCATATTACAATACACCAACACAAGTCCACAAAATACGTCCATTCTATTTGATATCGGCATAGGTTGGGAGACAATGCATACAGAACAAAGATAAGAATATTGCAGTACATAGAACTATTAGAATCACTGTGTTCACTGCACATTTCTGCTGATTCTTGTTCACTGCCTATAGTTACAAGCAACAGGAGTCTCCATCGATCTAAGTAGAGTACAGGGTCTATTCACACGTCTGAATTCCACCTGAAATTAAAGCCCATAGACTTCTGCACTTCCCATTTATACTTCTAAATTTCCGCTTGCGGAATTCCACAAGCGGAAATTCAAAAGTGAGAATGGGAGTGCGGAATCCCATAGAAGTCTATGGGCTTTAATTTGAGGCGGAATTCCGCAAGCTTAAATTCTGCCGTGTGAATAGACCCTTACTATCTGGCTAGTATTCTGACTATGAGGGTATACTCAATGTTTGTAACAACTTTTAGCTTCTAGACAATGAAGCTATATTAGGATATACAGGTGAGATAATAGAGATAATAATACTGTATGGGGCTATATGGGGTGCACAGTGGAGATGATAATACTGCATGCAACTATATGGGGTGCACAGTGGAGATAATAATACTGCATGGGCTATATGGGGTGCACAGTAGAGATAATACTGCATGGGCTATATGGGGTGCACAGTAGAGATAATACTGCATGGGCTATATGGGGTGCACAGTAGAGATAATAATACTGCATGGGCTATATGGGGTGCACAGTAGAAATAATACTGTATGGGGCTATATGGGGTGCACAGTAGAAATAATACTGTATGGGGCTATATGGGGTGCACAGTAGAGATAATAATACTGCATGGGCTATATGGGGTGCACAGCAGAGATAATAATACTGCATGGGCTATATGGGGTGCACAGTAGAAATAATACTGTATGGGGCTATATGGGGTGCACAGTAGAAATAATACTGTATGGGGCTATATGGGGTGCACAGTAGAGATAATAATACTGCATGGGCTATATGGGGTGCACAGTAGAAATAATACTGTATGGGGCTATATGGGGTGCACAGTAGAAATAATACTGTATGGGGCTATATGGGGTGCACAGTAGAGATAATAATACTGCATGGGCTATATGGGGTGCACAGTAGAAATAATACTGTATGGGGCTATATGGGGTGCACAGTAGAAATAATACTGTATGGGGCGCACAGTAGAGATAATAATACTGCATGAGGCTATATGGGGTGCACAGTAGAGATAATAATACTGCATGGGCTATATGGGGTGCACAGTAGAAATAATACTGTATGGGGCTATATGGGGTGCACAGTAGAAATAATACTGTATGGGGCTATATGGGGTGCACAGTAGAGATAATAATACTGCATGGGCTATATGGGGTGCACAGTAGAAATAATACTGTATGGGGCTATATGGGGTGCACAGTAGAAATAATACTGTATGGGGTGCACAGTAGAGATAATAATACTGCATGGGGCAATATGGGGTGCACAGTATAGATAATAATACTGCATGGGCTATATGGGGTGCACAGTATAGATAATAATACTGCATGGGGCTATATGGGGTGCACAGTATAGATAATAATACTGCATGGGGCTATATGGGGTGCACAGTAGAAATAATAATACTGCATGGGGCTATATGGTGTGCACAGTATAGATAATAATACTGCATGGGCTATATGGGGTGCACAGTATAGATAATAATACTGCATGGGGCTATATGGGGTGCACAGTATAGATAATAATACTGCATGGGGCTATATTGGGTGCACAGTAGAGATAATAATACTGCATGGGCTATATGGGGTGCACAGTATAGATAATAATACTGCATGGGGCTATATGGGGTGCACAGTATAGATAATAATACTGCATGGGGCTATATTGGGTGCACAGTAGAGATAATAATACTGCATGGGGCTATATGGGGTGCACAGTAGAAATAATAATACTGCATGGGCTATATGGGGTGCACAGTAGAAATAATAATACTGCATGGGCTATATGGGGTGCACAGTAGAAATAATAATACTGCATGCAGCTAGTTTTCTTACCAAGCAAGAGAGTCCAAAGTAACATCTGGATGATAAGGATGGAGAAAGGGAAGCCCATCTTTACAAGGTGCAACTTGCGGCGGCGAGTCCCAGGTAAATCCTTCCCATGGGTGACCTCCCCACCCTTAGTAGTATATATATATAAATATATATCCTCTGTGCTTTGTGAGAGGTTACTTCTGTGTCTCAGCAGGACTGAAGCGGCTGCCTAGAACTCTTGCAGGCTTATAGATGCATCAACACCTCCCTATACTGTCTTCCTTCTGCCAGGTCCTAAAGCCCTCATTGTTCCTCTACCGGGAGAGGCTGCGAAAAACATCTGCCCTTATGTGACCAACGTGATTTGATTTTAGCTGATGCGATTACTGGGAAAGTAGGCAGTCAAAAAAAGGAGGATTCAGAAACATTTGTTGTTTTTTTCATTCCTCGCTTGGTACCTGCACATGGAAATATTTACTATATATATATATATATATATATATATATATATATATATATATATTTATATGAGTATATTTGATGATAAATACAATAATATTCATATAAGTCAACGCAACTCCACTTTATTATTGCGTTATTTTTATTCGGCACACGTGTCGCGATCCTGTAAGGCTTAGTTTCCACTTATTTTTTTTTTCTGGCAGTTTTTGAGCCACAGCCAGAAATGTATTCAAAAGGAATAGGACATATAAAGGAAGGACTTACACTTCTCCGTGTGGATCCACTTCTGACTTTGGCTCAAAAACTGCAGTGGCAGTTTTCCAAAAACTGCCAGAAAAAAGTGGGAACTTAGCCTAAGAGAGTCCTTTTTTGCATGTATTTAGTATAGTACAGTATAGGTTTCTTTTAACTGTATCAAAAAGCATCCACCACGCTTTTCAACACAAAGAGAGCTTAAAAAAAGTGAATACTGCTCAGTATGCATTTTCCAAGACACGTGCAACTATGTAGCCCAGTGATGCCCAACCAGGGTGCCTCCAGCTGTTGCAAAATTGCAACTCTCAGCATGCCCAGACAGTCGAAGACTGTCTGGGCATGCTGGGAGTTGTAGTTTTGCAACAGCTGGAGGCACTCAGGGACTTAAAGATCGGATCTCCTGATTGCTTAGATCAGTATTTCATAACCAAGGTGACTCCAGCTGTTGCAAAACTACAACTCCCAGCATGCTGAGAGTTGTAGTTTTGCAACAGCTGGAGGCACCCTGGTTGGGAAACACTGGCTTAGATAATACACTGCTTCACTTCTGTATTCTGCCTTTCACGTAATCTGCCTTATGGTTGGCACAGATGAAGTGAGTTAAAGGAGAACTCCGGTGAAAACTAAGTTATCCCCTTTCCGCAGGATCTGACCGCTGAGGCCCCCGCGATCTCCAGGACGAGACCTTGGCGCTCTTAGTGAGGAGCGTGTGATGTCTACCGGTGCCGATGATGCTTGATTCTTTCTGGCGCTGCCATAGAAATTAATGGAGCGCATGTTGGCTGCAGCACGCGCTCCTCACTGAGATCATCGGAGGCCCCAGCGGTCAGACCCCCCGCGATCAGCTACTTATCCCATATACCTATTTATAGACAATTTTCAAAGCTTTTAATAAGGGAAGATTTGTCAAAACCTGTTCAGAGCAAAAGTTGCCCATAGCAACCAATCAGATTGCTTCTTTCATTTTTAACAAGGCCTCTGCAAAGTGAAAGAAGTGATATGATTGGTTGCTATGGGCAACTTTTCCTTTGCACAGGTTTTGATACATTTTTGAGTTAGCTGTAAGCATTCACATCACAATTTCTCCATCCGACTGGAATAAACGATATTATAACTTAAAACCGTATGAAATCGTATATAAATTCGGATCCCTTGACCTCCATTAAAAAAATCAGCTCCATTACACACATCCGATTTGATCCGCATCCGATTTCACAAAATGCACCAAGTCTATTGTGTTTGAGACATAACTAGCAGCCGAAAAAAGCTTAGGCTGCGTTCACATCACGATTTCTCCATCCGACGTGAGTAAAAGATTTTATAACTTAAAATCGTATTAAATCGTATATAAAGTCGGATCCATTGACCTCCATTAAAAAATAGGATCCATTACACACATCCGATTTGATCCGCATCCGATTTCACACGATTTTTGTTCGGTTCTGAAATCGTGATGTGAACGCAGCCTAAGCTTTTTTTCGGCTGCTAGTTATGTCTCAAACACAATAGACTTGGTGCATTCTGTTTTTTGTAAACCTTCCAGTTCAGTGCACCACAAAACAAATACTGTGTCACACATAATAAATCTCTGTATAATATCAATAACAATGATATTTCCATAGAGACAATAAAGAGTTCTACAATACTACCGCTTCATAGAAATAAGACCCATATGCTGGAATATATTTGGTTTCCTGCCAGGATATACTATAACAGAAGTTGGCCTCAAACTAAAGCTCATGAGGTTAATTTATCGTATTTACTAGAGATGAGTGAAGTTACAGTGATTCGATTCGTCACAAACCTCGCGGCTCGGCGGTTGCTGACTTTATCCTGCATAAATTAGTTCAGCTTTCAGGTGCTCCGGTGGGCTGGAGACTCTCTCCTAGGAATTCCAGGAATTTTTATTTGACTATGCTACAGGGACTGTAAAGTTAGTGTAGTTCGTAATATATTGTCTGTACCTGTACCTTGCCCTAATATTTATTTTTAACAGCATAAAAAATTACTCAGGCCTGGGGTTTTTCCAGCTTGCAGTGCGTCGAGACCTGACATCACTAGTCAGGTGATGACGTGGAGCCTGTCTGCTTCAATGGGTGAAGGGACCGCTGAGTGGTAGAGAGATCATTTTGCAAAAGCTGGAAGCACCCTGGTTAGAAAACACGGGTCTTTTGAATGGAATGCAACTCATTTGTGTTTCAATGGGTGGGGTGGCTGATGTGTGGGAGGGAGGAAATTGACCTTAAACTTACAAGCATGGAACTATGGGATGTGTAGTTTGAGAACGAAATCAAACAGGAAATACCCAGTTCACAAGAAGATAGCCACAGTGTTATGGTAATCTCATGACATAGCCATTTAGCTCCAAGACAAGCAAAGATCCTTCCTAAGCATGTCCATTACTGTCTGGCAGGTACTTACTAAAATCACCTTATGGTGGATAACCCCTTTAAGTCTTGGAACAGGGCTGAGCTAACCTTACAAAAGACACCCTATGGACTGCCCAAAAGGTTAAAAATATATTTAAAAAATATATTTTCTCTACAGGCTGCTTTAGTTTACATCTCTTGTCAATTTTGTTTTTCTCCATTGATGGGAGAAGAAATATGAAAAAGAGTGCTTAATACATTGCATGGAAAACAGCTTAGTTTTTACTCATATAATGAGGTCCATCATGTTCATGGCCCCTCTCAGTTTAATGAAAAGAATAGTATTGGCATGCTCACAGAACCTGGGGGGCTCAGAATGTGCAATAGACAGAGATATGGATATAAAAGAGAGAGAGAGAGTGGCACGTTTGGTATCTCAGCGTACCAAAGTAGACCAACTGACTGAGCAGTACAACAGTGGGCACGTAAGACAAATCACAATAACCATGCGGCGTACCTTGTGTCAATTGGGGTTCAACAGCCAAAGATTGACAAGGTTGACCATGAAGACCCCACATCATGCAAACAACTCCTCATATGGGTCATGGAAAGGGACCTTGGACACCTGGCAGAAGGTCGTCTGGAGTGGACTAACCTGTTATTGAATAGGTGTTCCTAATAGAGTAATTATTTAGTGTAGACACTGATTAATTAATTGCATAATTGAGCAAATTTGTGAAAGAGTAGACCTGGGAACATCTCTAACGACATTCTGCATCACACCACTGATGGAAGGCACCAACATTCTACATATTTACATAGTTAGTACAGTAAAAAAAAAAATACACATTTATCATGTTCAGCCAAGGAGATGGAGGGAAGGGGTATGGGTGGATGTAGAGGAGAAAATGGATGGGGGGGAAGGGGTATGGGTGGATGTAGAGGAGAAGATGGATGGGGGGGAAGGGGTATGGGTGGATGAAGAGGAGGAGATGGATGGGGGGGGAAGGGGTATGGGTGGATGAAGAAGAAGAGATGTATGGAGGGAAGGGGTATGAGTGTATGAAGAGGAGGAGATGGATGGGGAGAAGGGGTATGGGTGGATGAAGAGGAGGAGATGGATGGAGGGAAGAGGTATGGGTGTATGAAGAGGAGGAGATGGATGGAGGGAAGGGGTATGGGTGGATGAAGAGGAGGAGATGGATGGAGGGAAGAGGTATGGGTGTATGAAGAGGAGGAGATGGATGGAGGGAAGGGGTATGGGTGTATGAAGAGGAGGAGATGGATGGGGAGAAGGGGTATGGGTGGATGAAGAGGAGGAGATGGATGGAGGGAAGGGGTATGGGTGTATGAAGAGGAGGAGATAGATGGGGAGAAGGGGTATGGGTGGATGAAGAAAAGATGGATGGAGGGAAGGGGTATGGGTGGATGAAGAGGAGGAGATGGATGGAGGGAAGGGGTATGGGTGTATGAAGAGGAGGAGATGGATGGGGAGAAGGGCTATGGGTGGATGAAGAGGAAGGAATTTGATTCTATATTTCTACATGTATATATATATATATATATATATATATATATATCTATACCTATTTTAATAGCCTCAACTGTTTTTGTTCAGTTCCTGAAGTGGACGGTTCCACAAATTCACAGTTGCGCTACAAAGCCATTTCCCTTAATCTGTGTATATTCCATGTCCTGCAGGAAAGCATGTAGATGCATTACAAATATATAACAATTTCTGATACAATGTGAAGGATTATGTTTGGCTATAAAGAGGATAATACAGAATTCCCTCCTCAAGCTGCATTAAGCGAAGACCCACTATTATGGAAAAGAAGGAGGACAATTATCGTGCTGTTTTTCTCTGTTGACATCTGTTTTCATTCATGTCTCCTCTTCATGCAGGTCTATAAGTGGAAAATATGGAGCAGGAGAGATAAACTGAAAATAAATGAGCTGGGTGCAGGGGGCCGGCAGGTTTCTCTCATTTATTAGTCTTGGGAAACGTACGGATAGATACATTCAATTACATGTTTTACAGCTAAAACATAAGACCCTGCAATAATAATAAGCTTAAAGAGGACCTGTCACTAAATACACTTTTCTAAACTACCTCAGGCTATGTTCCCTAACTACTCTTAACACTCCTTCCACCCTTAAAAAAAAGTTTTAATAAACTCTGTATCATACCCTTCTTCTTGCTCACATAGTGCAATCTCCCAGCAGGAGAAAGTGTGTGTTCCCCAGCAGGCATGACATCACTGAAGCCTGCTGGGGGACCACTTTCCCCCTCACATCGTTGCAGCGCTGTGATGAATAGAAGACCTTAGGCTCTTTGCAGCTTTTAGTAAGGCTCTTTGCAGCTTTCAGCCTGTGCAACTGATTTATTTTAATGACAAAATCTTGGGCCACATAAAAAAAAAAAATATATATATATATATATATATATATATTATATAATCTTTGTGTTTATCATTATTATAATTGTATTATATATACAGTCATGGCCGTAAATGTTGGCACCCCTGATATTTTTCAAGAAAATGAAGTATTTCTCACAGAAAAGGATTGCAGTAACACATGTTTTGCTATACACTTGTTTATTCCCTTTCTGTGTATTGGAACTAAACCAAAAAAGGGAGGAAAAAAAGCTAATTGGATAACACCAAAAATGGGCTGGATAAAATTATTGGCACCCTTAACTTAATATTTGGTTAAACACCCTTTGGAAAAAATAACTGAAATCAGTTGTTTCCTATAACCATCAATAAGCTTCTTACACCTCTCAGCCGGAATGTTGGACTACTCTTCCTTTGCAAACTGCTCCAGGTCTCTCTTATTGGAAGGCGCCTTTTCCCAACAGCAATTTTAAGATCTCTCCACAGGTGTTCAATGGGATTTAGATCTGGACTCATTGCTGCCACTTCAGAAATCTTGCACACATTCAAGTCACCCAGTGCCAGAGGCAGCAGAACAACCCAAAAACATCATTGAACCTCCACCATATTTCACTGTAGGTACTGTGTTCTTTTCTTTGTAGGCCTCATTCAGTTTTCGGTAAACAGTAGAATGATGTGCTTTACCAAAAAGCTCTATCTTGGTCTCATCTGTCCACAAGATGTTTTGCCAGAAGGATTTTGGCTTACTCAAGTTTATTTTGGCAAAATGTAGTGTTGCTTTTTTATGTCTCTGTGTCAGCAGTGAGGTCCTCCTGGGTCTCCTCCATAGTGGGGTCATCCTGGGTCTCCTCCATAGCATTTCATTTCATTTAAATGTCGACGGATAGTTTGCGCTGACACTGATGCTCCCTGAGCCTGCAGGACAGCTTGAATATCTTTGGAACTTGTTTGGGGCTGCTTATCTACCATCCGGACTATCCTGCGTTGACACCTTTCATCAATTTTTCTCTGCTGTCCACACCCAGGGAGATCATCTACAGTGCCATGGGTTGCAAACTTCTTGATAATGTTGTGCACTGTGGACAAAGGCAAATCTAGATCTCTGGAGATGGACTTGTAACTTGGGAAATATTTTCCCACAATTATGGTTCTCAAGTCCTCATGCAGTTCTTTTCTCCTCTTTCTGTTGTCCATGCTTAGTGTGGCACACACAGACACACAATGCTTAGGCTAAGTGAACTTCTCTCCTTTTTTATCTGCTTTCAGGTGTGATTTCTATATTGCCCACACCTGTTACTTGTCCCAGGTGAGTTTAAAGGAGCATCACATTCTTGAAACAATCTTATTTTTCCACAACTTTGAAAGGGTGCCAATAATTTTGTCCTGACCATTTTTGGAGTTTGGTGACATTAGGTCCAATTTGCTTTTTTTCCCCTGTTTTGGTTTAGTTCCAATACACACAAAGGGAATAAACATGTGTATAGCAAAACATGTGTTACTGCAATCCTTTTCTGTGAGAAATGCTTCCTTTTCTAGAAAGATTTTAGGGGTGCCAACATTTACGGCCATGACTGTATATAATATAGGTATACATACATTTAATTTTATCTTTTTAAAGGGTCAGGGGGAAGGGTGCAAGAAAGCAACCGAAATTATTTATTTTAATGACAACATTTTGGGATATATATAGTGGTCCCCCCGACATACGATCGTTTCAACATATGATGCTTGTGTGTGTCGGGGCCATCGCAAAAACGGCTATCTGGCCGCGCTGAATGCTTCAGCAATCCCCATGTGCCTCGCTCAATTACACTCACATGTCCCTGCTGCTCCGGCCCTTCAGTTCGCTGCTCCTCTGTCGCCGCTGCCCTGCGCCATCACTCTCCGTCGCCATCATCACGTTGCCACCCTGTTGTCCAACAGGGGCGGCATGAGCGACGATGTGATGACGGAAAGCGACAGCGCAGGGCAGTGGCGACAGAGGAGCGGCGAACTGACGGGCCGGAGCAGCAGGGACATGTGAGTATAATTGAGCATCCGTGTCCCTCAACATACGATGGTTTCAACAAACGATGGTCCGTCAAAGATCAGCTTATATATATGTATATACCGTATTTTTCGCCGTATAAGACGCACTTTTTCTTCCCCAAAACTGGGGGGAAAAAGTCGGTGCGTCTTACACGGCGAATACAGCCCTATCGCGGCGGTCCCTGCGGCCATCAACGGCCGGGACCCGCGGCTAATACAGGACATCACCGATCGCGGTGATGCCCTGTATTAACCCTTCAGACGCGGCGATCAAAGCTGACCGCCGCGTCTGAAGGGAAAGTGACACTAACCCGGCTGTTCAGTCGGGCTGCTCGGGACCGCCGCAATTTCACCGCGGCGGTCCCGAACAGCCCGACTGAATAGCCGGGTTAGTGCTTACAGGACACCGGGAGGGACCTTACCTGCCTCCTCGGTGTCTTCTCCGTTCAGGGATCCCCTGTATGGCCGGCGCTCTCCTTCCTCGTCATCACGTCGTCGCGTACGTGCGTCGGCGTGCGTAACGACGTGATGGCGGCGACGGAGAGCGAGGATACCCGGCCGGCAGCAGAGATGTTCCAGAGCGACGGGGACACGGCGACAGCGATGGAGCGACATCCAGGGCAGCGGTGACGGGTCCGGAGCGGCGGGGACACGCGAGTACTACCTCCTCCTGCAGTGGTCTTAAATCTGCGGACCTCCAGATGTTGCAAAACTACAACTCCCAGCATGCCTGGACAGCCAACGGCTGTCCGGGCATGCTGGGAGTTGTAGTTTTGCAACATCTGGAGGTCCACAGGTTGAAGACTACTATTAATTTTTTTTTTTGATTTTGCCCCTAAAAATTGGGTGCGTCTTAAACTCCGGTGCGTCCTATAGGACGAAAAAGTACGGTACATATATAGACACACACACAGAAATTCTTTTATTCTTTTCTGGGTTTGTTCTATACATCACCGTGAGGTTTAAATGCTAAATATTTTGCTTTGCGGGTCATTATGACCAAAACTTTCATAAATATATATATATATATATATATATATATATATATATACATATATATATATATATATATATATATATTTTTTTTTTTTTTTTAAGAACTCTTTTTTTCTTTTTCTTTTTTAAATTTTTTATAAGAAAATATTTTCATTCTGTGTCGTTACATTTTAAAACTCCTGATATTTGTATTTTCCATTAGAAGGAGCTGTATGAGGTCTTATTTCTAGTAGGACAGCTTGTACCTGCCTTTGGTACCATTTTTTCATCACTTTTTCATCACTTCATTTTATTCTGTGTTTTATTTATTTGTCAGGATGAGAAAAAAAAACTGCAATTTTAACTGTTTACTGAATATGATAAATAACATATGTCATTATGGATGTGGCAATACCAATCAATACCAATTCTGTGTTTTTTTTATTATTATTATTTTTTAAATACAGAACTTTACAGAGGATTTTTCTTGATTTTCTTTTTATTTTCCCAAATGGTTTTTGAGTTTCTTTGACTTGAACCACCAATCTCATGACTATTCATATAATACTCTGCAATTCTTTGTTATATTGCAATTTATAAATGCTTGTCTGGGAGACCTTGGGGAGTATTGTAAGGCCCCCAGCTGTCATATTAGCCCACCATTACACTGAAATCATGTGCAGTTCCTGTGGCCACCACATTGCTGTGCCGTAATAGTATAGTGGCCATGGAAACTGCACAGAACAGTTACAATGATCCCTCAACTTACAATGGCCTCAACATACAATAGTTTCAACATACAATGGTCTTTTCTGGACCATTGTAAGTTGAAACCAGACTCAACATACAATACTACAGACAGTCCAGATCTGTGAAATGTGTCAATGGCTGGAAGATCTGACCAATCAGAATGGACATATCACTGGTAAAACCCCTGTATTACTGAAGTGCATGCACTGACTGGTGTCTGGTAGCGCCCCCTACAGTACAGGGAGATACAACATGTTCTGTACTACTCCTTACCTGTACCAGGGTTACCTGCTCCTTTGGATACCAGGTGAGGGCGGCTCCATGTTACTTTTTTGGGACATTGCGTGTACTGTACAGGACCCCAAAGAAGCTCCTGTCCTCTACATAGACCAGTGTTTCCCATCCAGGGTGCCTCCAGCTGTTGCAAAACTACAACTCCCAGCATACCCGGACAGCCGTTGGCTGTCCGGGCATGCTGGGAGTTGTAGTTTTGCAACAGCTGGAGGCTCCCTGCTTGGGAAACACTGACATAGAAAGTGATTTACAGCTCCCAGCACATCCTTCTTACTTTTATATGTAAGGATTTGCTTTAACTATATTAGTTATCTACTTATTTTTCTTTAATTCTCACTTTTTTCCTATTTTTTGATGACATTTTGGTGCCTTTAGAACCAATTACCAGGTTTCCATAGAGTTCTGGTCTCAACATACAATGGTTTCAACATACAATGGTTGTCCCGGAACCAATTAATATTGTAACTTGAGGGACCAGTGTACAGTACAGAGGCGTAACTTAAAGGGGACTCCAGAGGAAAAAAAAACATTTTCAAATCAACTGGTGCCAAAAAGTTATACAGATTTGTAAATAACTTCTATATAAAAATCTTAATCCTTCCAGTACTTATCAGCTGCTGTATGCTCCAGAGGAAGTTGTGTAGTTATTTCCAGTCTGACCACAGAGCAAGGAGAGGTTTGCTATGTGGGATTTGCTCCTGCTCTGGACCATTCCTGACATGGACTGAGGTGTCAGCAGAGAGCACTGTGATCAGACTGGAAAGAACTAGACAACTTCCTCTGAAGCATACAGCAGCTGATAAGTACTGGAAGGGTCATATTTTTTTATATAGAAGTAATTTACAAATCTATATAACTTTCTGGCACCAGTTGATTTATATATTTTTTTTTTCCTCCAGAGTGCCCCTTTAAAGATGCAGGGCCCCATTGAAAACTCTGCAGTAGAGCCCCCAACTAAATTACTTCATTTGTGGCATCGATCTCCTCATATAGGAAAAAAAAGACCTTTTGAGCCCCTTAGGCTCCCACACCCCTATAGTTACACTCTGGGGTACAGGGCGGGAATAGGTTCATGTGTTTTTGTTTTTAGCATCTATGCATTCAAATTTAAAGAAAGAACACCATAAGACTCTTAACAATAAGTGAATACACACGATTATCCATTAAGCTGATATGGGTAATTACATCTGACACTATGCCAGTCTTTATACTACAATTTGAACTCACGAAATCATCTCGCTTATCTTAAAGAGATATTACGGCGGGACAGGACCCGATGATCACATTAGAAGTGTAAATCGTATTGGTTATATTCACTTAACCATGAGATGAGGCGGCACAATCGTCTAGCCGGCTGGAATATGTAATAAGGACGGTGACTTTGAAGTCACTTATTAAGGTTGTGGTCCCAGTGTGTCGGCTGACACTTATTTTCGGGCACCCAATTAGATTATAAATTCTTATCTGCGTACAGAACTATACATTACGGCCTGTGATATATAATGGGGAATGTTATGCCTTTGGCTGTCCGGGCATGCTTGGAGTTGTGGTTTTGCAACAGCTGGAGGCACCCTGGTAGGGAAACACAGTATCACATAATAGATACATTCTTGTTACCGTCAGGGTTTGCCTCTGTCCTGCCTCTGCATGCAATATAGACATTCTAGTAAGATCCCTACTTTAAAAAGGTATTCCAGGAATTTTTTTTATTTGACTATGCTACAGGGGCTGTAAAGTGAGTGCAGTTCATAATATAGTGTCTGTACCTGTGTGTGATGGTTTTTTCACAATTCTTATGTGATTTTCAGCCCAATGTTTATTTTTACAGCATACAAAATGACTGCTGTCTCGGATTTTTCCCAGGTTGCAATGCGGCCGAGACCTGACATCACTAGTCAGCTGATGACAGGGAGCCTGTCTGCTTCAATGGGTTGAGCGATCAATCTGCAACTAATGCAACAGCTGGAAGCACCCTGATTGAAAACCACAGGTCTTTAGAATGGATGCAGCTCATTTATGTTTCAATGGGTGGGGTGGCTGATGTGTGGGAGGAAAATGGAATTATGGGATTTGTAGGCAAAAAAGAAAATTCAAAAAAGAAATACCAGTTCACAAAAAGCCACAGTATTATGGTAATCTCACAACATAGCCATTTAGCCCCAAGACAAGCGCAGATCCTTCCTAAGCATGTCCATTACTGTCTGCCAGGTACGTACTAAAATCACCTTATGGTGGAGAACCCCTTTAATATGCAGTCAGTCAGTCCCAGGTTTGTTACTTGCTATGTCTCCTTACTCCAGGTCTATGAGTCTCATTTATCCAGGATATAACAATAATCAGTCATCTGTATTCTAATCCATGTACACACCCAGCCCGGAACAAAAACTGAAACAAAAATAAATGTGTTCCAAGTCTCTGTTGTCAACTCCTGAGATTCTATTCCGACTGCACTTTGATCACTGGGTAGATTTGTGCAACAGGAAAATAAATCAAACACGCTGAGATCCCTGTCATCCTAAGCAAGATAGATGATGGGTAAGGTCTATGGGAGGCTGCCATGCAAATGACGCCTGGAAATAATAAAGGAAACAATTGGCGAATCCTTAACTGCACTCCCTTAAAAAAAACAATCCAGTTTTTTTTTTTCCCCCATATAATTAAATGGGCACTGTCATCAACTTTATTTTTTGATTTGTTGTAGTACATATGTACTACAACATATCTCTAATATATTTTCTTTATTTTATATATTTTTTATTAATATGTTTTAATTTACGTTTGAAAACCGGCCACTAGGTGTCTCCCTCCTAGTGGCCGGCTGCAGGCTGGTGTGACGTCATGCCTGAATTCGGACAGATGCCGGCCGGGCAATCGGTACAAATTCATTCAGCCTGCGCTCGCTCCCTGCCTGTCAATCAGACAGGCGGGAGCGAGCGCTGAGAGCGCATTGGCTCCTTGGCCTCACATGCCGGCCCCGCCTCCCGGCATTTACACGCCGCTTCTGCTGCCTCAGAACTCTGCAGGACTCTAGGGTATGTCTTGGGGAGAGCAGGGTTTGGGGTTTTTAACACGGGGGTTGGGGGGACAGCGGGGTTTGGGGTTTTTAACACTGGGTTTCGGGGAGAGAACGGGGTAGCCCCTAACTTATTGTTTTCAACACAGGGTGCCTCCAGCTGTTTCACCACTACAACTCCTAGCATGCCCTGACAGCCAAAAGATGTCAGGGCAAGCTGGGAGTTGTAGTGGTGAAGCAGCTGGAGGCACCCTGTATAGGTGAACTAAGGGCGAAAGTGTTGGCCCCAGCAGGCATCAGTGATGTCATGCCTGCTGGGGAAGTCTGCCTGGTAGTGAGCACACTACCAGGCAGACAAAAAAGCCATTCTTAATATAGTAGAAAAAAAAAATTTAAGACAGGGAGGGGGTTAGGGATAGATGGGCAATAGGCAGGGACAGAAATAAAAAAAAAAAAGCATGGTGGGAGCTACTCTTTAACACTCACCATTACTAGTTCTAAAGCGCCACCTATTATATTTCAGCACAGCTGCATCTATGAGTTCTATCACTGTAACATAGTAACATAGTTCATAAGGTTGAAAAGAGACCAGAGTCCATCAAGTTCAACCTATAACTGGGTCATGTGATCAACAGTCTGACCCACAGAAAATCATATTCATATCACAGAACCACTAGGTCAGGCAGATTTTTTAAAGATTTTTTTTCTTTTTTTTTTTAATGTTTCTAGCTTCTGTATTTGGCTCACAAATCCCTCTGTTCTGCTGCTCACACATTCTGACATCAACTGCTCAGGAAGGGACAAGCACTGATCCCGCCCCTCACTCACCATGCATGCTGTGGTGGATCTCCTCATTCAGTCACTGCAGGCTGCTCTGCAACCCCCCCCCCCCCCCCACTGTTTTCATGCTGCAGCCTGATAGGACAGGAGTGAGCACAGAGGAGTGCTAGTCCCGCCCTTACTTCCTGGACTTTGTGCCCAGCCTGTACAAAGATGATGCTGCAGCCGGACAGAATTATGTTCGGGGTGATATGAGGACCCCTAGTGGTCTGTTTTATAAGTCATGATTTCTATTTAAAAAAAAAGGAGATAAATCATTTTAATTTAGTACCGTATATTAGAAAAGTTAATGTTTTGCCAAAATTTACAACATAAACATTTTGGAATCTGACAGTGCCCATTTATTGTGTCATAGGAAGTGGTCTACCCTGAGTCAGACTGGGTTCACACCACATTTTCGCAATACAGTTCCTGTATACGTTTTCCATTTTAAAACCGTACGGAACCATATTGAAAACCGTATGCCAACAGATGCATCAGGTTGTGTCCATTTTGCATGCTGTACGGTTTTGTCAGTTTTTTTCCTGTACCCATAACCGTAGCCTACCACGGTTTTTGGTCCAGGTGAAAAAAACGTATTGAAACGTCTATGTGTTTTTTTTTTTTAAACATGGGAATCAATAGGAACTGTACAGAACCGCATGTGCGTACAGTTCCCTCCGGTTTTCACCATATGGTTTTTGACTTTTGACTATTCATAATGGAGTGAAAAGTTAAAAACATATACTTTTTTCCCTTAAAAAAACGGATGCAACCGGACATCATATTTCAAACCGTATACGGTTTTCAACCTTATACGCATTCAAATTTGTACACACGTTTTGATACAGTTTAGTCCGTTTTGAGGAATCCATTTTTTATCACAAAGAGAACGGTCTCTTTTCCTCTGTCCAGAGGAAAAGTTGCTGAGTTGCCCATAGCAACCAATCAGATGGCTTCTTTCATTTTTGAAATGGCCTGTGAAAAATGAAAGTAGCGATCTGATTGGTTGCTATGGGCAACTCAGCAAATTTTCCTCTGGACAGGTAATAAATCTCCCCCAATTTGTTCTTACTTTTATACAGACATACCGTATGTAGTGGCCACAGCTCCAACCTTTCTTCTAGATTAATAGTTTGCCCCGCTATAGCAATGTATCAGAAATAAATACATTTCTTTATGGATAGAACAATTATCCTATAAAATATAAATGAAACAGTCCTACTAGGCTATAGGTGGGAAAAAGGAGAAAATTGTGACAGTTAGAATGAGAAAATTACATTTATTGTGAATAGTAAATGATATAAAAGTGAGAGGGCCCTTGCTTAGGAATACAAGTAATTTATAAATAGTATATATATATATATATATATATATATATATATATATATATATATATATATATATATACAGTGGTCCCTCAACATACGATGGTAATCCGTTCCAAATGGACCATCGTTTGTTGAAACCATCGTATGTTGAGGGATCCGTGCAATGTAAAGTATAGGACAGTGGTCTACAACCTGCGGACCTCCAGATGTTGCAGAACTACAACACCCAGCTCACCCATACTCACCTGTCCCTGCCGCTACGGACCGTCACCGCTTGTCACCGCTGTCCTGGATGTCGCACTCCATGGCTGTCGCCGCGACCCCGTAGTGTCCCCGACGCTCCGGCAAGGCCTCTGCTTCCCCGGCATCCTCGCTCTCCGTCGCCGCCATCACGTCGTTAGGCACGCCGCTCCTATTGGATGATGGGATGGCGTGCGTAGCGACGTGATGGCAACGATGGAGAGCGCCGACGATGCAGGGATCCCGAAGAGGACGAGCCGGAGCCCCGAGGACAGGTAAGTGATCGTCAGGGGAACACACGGGCACCGTAAACGGCTATCCGGTGGCAGCTGAAGCAGTCTGCGCTGTAGGATAGCCGTTTATGCGATGGCCCCGACATACAAAAGCATTGTATGTTGATGCTGCCTTCAACATGCGATGGCCTCTAAGAGGCCATTGTATGTTGAAATGATCGTATGTCGGGGCCATCGTAGGTCGGGGGAGTCACTGTACATTAAAAACTAGCAATGCACAAGATAAAATGAATGAAATAGTGGGGACAATTTATACTGGTGACTTATCGCTGGGGTGATATGAGTCACAGTTCATTAAACAGTTAGTTGGCGCAAGCGGCGCTGATAGATTCAATCCAGTTTGGGGCTGCTGTATACTTCGTGGCTGCGCTCGGCAGAGCTGGAGACTCCTGAATGAGAGCCCACTGAATCCTTGACTGCGCAAGGCTGGTCGGATGCGCAGCCCGGCACTCTCTATACCCCGACGGCACGGGGACAAATGGTAAGGGAGAATAGGAAGTCCGCCACTATGTGCCTCTTACCAGGTCTGTTTGTGCCGGGTTGGTGATGTAAATCCAGTATATGGCAGCGTAAACGGTCCTCAGGGATTCTCCCTCTCTACCCTGACGGCACGGGGAAAGGTGTGAGAGGGGGATGGAGGTCCTGTGCTGGAGGCTTCTTATCGGCTTTGCCGGTATAAGATTGAGATACTTGTCAATATCTGTAGTGATGGGTCCCAATCTTTGTGCATGCGTGCAGTCTCGGACCAGACGCGTTTTGGGGAGCCTTGTCCCCTTTTTCAATGGTGAAATAACCAATGAAAAAGAGGACAAGACTCAATTTTTTCTTTTTTTCCCGCCTATAGCCTAGTAGGACTGTTTCATTTATATTTTATAGTGTTATATTTGGCACATTGGGTATGTGCAACACAGTATCCTCGGCTTAGGCCGCTTCCATTTTATGTAGAGCTCCCACACCTATGTATTTTGTATTTAGAACAATTATCCCTTTGACATTGGTCTGAGTATAGGATTAGAGCGCCATCGCTTATGACAGTCGGTCACCCCTAGTGGTGATGCAAAGGACACCAACAGCTCAGCCATGGGTGCAGGACATCCTACAGACACTGATGCTGCCTTTCATAGCTTCCAGTTGGCTTTTTGTTTTTGCCCATATCATTCACACTTACCATTACTAGTCCTAGAGCGCCACCTATTATATTTCAGCATAGCTGCATCTATGGGTTTTATTACTGTAACTGGGTCATGTGAGCACCAGTCAGGCCCACAGAAAATCCTATATATATATATATATCACAGAAAAAAATTATAATAATGCTTCTATATGTTACCCACTAGGTCATGCAGATTCTTTACATGTCTTTTTACGTGTCTAGCTTCTGTATTTCGCTCACAAATCCCTCTGTTCTGCTACTCACTCATTCTGACATCCACTGCTCAGGAAAGGTGGGGGGGGGGGCGGGGTCAAGCGCACCAGAATTTCTGCATGGAATACCGCATGAAAATTCTGCATGAAATTAGAGCCAATACACTTCAATGGGATACCGCTGTCCTGTTCACACAACAGAATTGCTGCTGCGGAATTTTCACTGCAGGAATTCCGTTGAAGTGAATAGGCAATTCGGGTGGGTGTTGCACGGAGATCGCAGGGGGTCCCAGCGGTGGATAGGGGATAAGATGTCTTCAGCCAGAATACCCTTTAAAGAGTACCTATTATCAACTAAACTTTCCCTAATCCCCCTCCCAATCTTTCCCTCTCTAACTCTATCTATCCTTGCGCTTATTTTAATTATAAACTATCTAAAAATACCTTTTTATGTTCATCTTCGGTACCTCAGATAGGAGCGTCTGAGAAGGGAGGAAGTTGGCGGGGCAGGCAGGCGCGACGTCATCTGAAGCCTTGCCGGGCAACTTCCGCCCTTCTTCCTGTATTCTTCTCTCTTGAAGAGCTGCACTCAGCTGATTCTGGGCCAGCACGCGCCAGCTCTCCTTGTCAGCGGGAGGAGCCCGATGATGCCGCAGGCCGGCAGAGTCAGGAGCGCGCCTGGCAGGGATGCGCGCACAGCTGCGCTGAATATGAGATTTCGGACTCAGCCGCCAGGTCGGCGTGAGTCCGAAATCACCAAAAAAGGGACTCCTAGGGAGAGAGACCCCTAGTGGCCAAAAGTTAAAACACCAAAAAAAACATTGAAGAATAAACTTTTTTTTTAAAAATAGAACCCTATTAGAAAATTTTTCTATATATAATAAACTATAAAATATTTGAAAATTTTTTTTTTGAAAGAGAGGTACTCAGGATGTAACTTTAGGTTATAAGAGAAATAAAATGATCATGTGAGAAAAGAAACCGAGCAAAATCCTACTTTTGGCTACTTTGTCCCATATTAATTAAACACTAATGACTAATGGCTGTGACTTAAAATTGCTCAGAACAACAGACCTTTCTCGCTGAGCCTGCCAAACTATATACCGGGCTGTTGACGCATAAACAGTCTCAAAATAACCTAAATAGAACATCCAATGACCTCTGACCCTGACCGATCCTCTTTACTTGGGGCACAGTGTTGCAGCTATAGAGACTTTACAGACTGTGGCCTACTGTATGGAATGTGGACAGATTAAGAAACTCATAAAATGCTAGTTACCCCTTCTTTAGCGGGATGAGACCCTGCGTGATGTATGACGTAAGCGATGTGTCTAAATGGGGACCAACACTTGGCTCTTTGTTATCGTCTAGTACTTTCACCAATAAACCAGACAGACAAGACAGGGTTACAAATGCGGGTGTGCAAAATTTTTATTTATTTTTAAATCTTTAACCCCTTCCCCATATTATGGGCCTTGATAACTAGGAAAATTTCTTTGTTTTTCCTTTGTAATCATTCAAGAGTCGTAACTTTTTGAATTTTTTTTTTAATTAATATAGCAATATAAGCACTTTTTGGTTTTTTTGTGAGACAATTTGCACTTTGTAGTGGGGCAATTCTGGAGTGCCTAAATCTTATTTTATTGATTTTCATAAAAGAGGTATTCCAGCGTTCTTAAACCCTATTTTGGGGTACATTGGGGGGAGAGGCAGATTAACATAACACAGCAATTCCCAAGCATGGTGGTATCATTTTATAGATCAGGTTCTTGCAGCTGTGGTAATACCAAATATATATAGTTTTATTTCTTTTTTTTTCTTAATCTTAAAATCTTAATCTTAAAAAAAAAGAGGATTTTGTAATGACAAAATGAATAATTTTTATTTATTTTTGGGGGTCGGGATTATGCTAATTACATTTAATTTATTTATCTATGTTTACTTATTTTTTTGATTATTAATGTTTTTTTTTTTTTTTTTTTTACTTTTTATAAGGTTCACACGAGGACTCAAATGAACAATCTCCTATTGTAGTGCAATATATTGTGTCCACAGTGTTTCTACTTGGTCATACTGGACGCCCGGTTGAATAGACACCCACTTGCATGGCAGACCTGGGGTCTTCGCTAGGCCTTTGATTGCTATGGAAACCCATCAGAACTGTGATTGTGTCACTGGGGTGCCGATGGGGCAAAAACCCATGCAAACTCTTTACATGTGTAGTATGCAGGGACAGCTGTTACTCAGGTCAGCTGGGAGTTGTAGTCCTTTAACTGGTATATCACATGGCAGGGTGGTGAGGCTAATCCGGTGTTCCTTGTGGACCCAACTATAACTTTTGTCAGTGTAGTACAGGAATGAGACCTTTGGACACTAGGATTCCGTGAAACAACTTTATCACCTTTACTGAACTCCTGGTGCATATCCAATATAATCCAGATAGTTTAAAGGGGTACTCTCGTGGAAAACTTTTTTTTTTTTTTTTAAATCAACTGGTGCCAGAAAGTTAAACAGATTTGTAAATCACTTCTATTAAAAAAATGTCATCCTTCCAGTACTTTTTAGGGGCTGTACACTAAAGAGAAATCCAAAAAAGAAATGCATTTCCTCTGATATCATGACCACAGTGCTCTCTGCTGACCTCTGCTGTCCATTTTAGGAACTGTTCAGAACAGCATGTGTTTGCAAAATAGGCTTCTGCCTAGAGCACCCTCTTGATAGGGGCACCACTCTGTCTGCTGCAGTGAAGTTAGCCAGAATCCGAAGCACCCGCCCATAAAGCAAAACCCTGTCGCACTACCCTTAAATAATCTGCTTTTGTCCATAGATCTCAAACTGTGGCCCTCCAGATGTTGCAAAACTCCAACTCCCAGCATGCCCGGACAGCCGTTGGCTGTCCGGGCATGCTGGGAGTTAAAGTTTTTCAACATCTGGAGGGCCACAGTTTGAGACCACTGCCATAGCTGATGGCTCGACCAATCAATTTAAGGCAACATAGTATATACATTATTATGACTTTTGCAACTGTTAAAGGGGTACTCCGGTAGAAAACTTTTTTTTTTTTTTTTTTAAATCAACTGGTGCCAGAAAGTTAAACATATTTGTAAATGACTTCTATTAAAAAAAATCTTAATCCTTCCAGTACTTATTAGCTGCTGAATACTACAGAGGAAATTCTTTTCTTTTTGGAACTCAGTGCTCTCTGCTGAATCACAAGCACAGTGCTCTCTGCTGACATCTCTGTCCATTTTAGGAACTGTCCAGAGTAGGAAAAAAATCCCCATAGCAAACATATGCTGCTCTGGACAGTTCCTAAAATGGACAGAGATGTCAGCAGAGAGCACTGTGCTCGTGATTCAGCAGAGAGTACTGTGTTCTAAAAAGAAAATAATTTCCTCCGTAGTATTCAGCAGCTAATAAGTACTGGAAGAATTAAGATTTTTTAATAGAAGAAATTTACAAATCTGTTTAACTTTCTGGCACCAGTTGATGAAAAAAAAAAAAAAGTTTTCCACTTGAGTACCCCTTTAAGGTATCTGAGCCATAGCATACCACTTCAAAAGCAAGGTAGAACATTGCTGCCCCCAGGGACTGCTTGGATTGAATTAGCTGTAAGTGGGTATATAAATATAGATTGCTTTCAGACAATATTAAATCCACAGAGGGACAGCTCTGCATAGGTCGCTGTATCTGAATCACTGTGCTCGGATCTGAGTGCACTGTAAATACAAATCCAAAGACTTTTTTTTCTTTTTACAGGTGTAGATTTAAAGGGGTACTCTGGTGGAAAACATTTTTTTTTATTTAAATCAACTGGTGCCAGAAAGTTAAACAGATTTGTAAATTACTTCTATTAAAAAATCTTAATCCTTCCAGTACTTATCAGCTGCTGTATGCTCCACAGGAAGTTGCGTAGTTCTTTCCAGTCTGACCACAGTGCTCTCTGCTGACACCTCTGTCCATGTCAGGAACTGTCCTGAGCAGGAGCAAATCCCCATAGCAAACCTTTCCTGCTCTGGACAGTTCCTGACATGGACAGAGGTGTCAGCAGAGAGCACTGTGGTCAGACAGAAAATATATTAAAAAAGAAAAGAACTTCCTGTGGAGCATACAGCAGCTGATAAGTACTGGAAGAATTAAGATTTTTAAATAGAAGTAATTTACAAATCAGTTTAACTTTCTGGCACCAGTTGATTTAAAAAAAAAAAATTTCCACCGGAGTACCCCTTTAAGCTATGATCACTGTCCATGCCCCTGTTGTGTAGGCCCGCCCCAATTTGCGAACACGGAGTAAACCTGCCAAAAAGTTACGCTTTTGCGCAACTCTCAAATTTGTGACTTTTTTTATATGCCTAGTGTACCACATACCACAGGAAAATAAAATTCTTTATGTTATTCACTAGGTTATGCTCATGTTTTACATGGCTTTTTAAGTGTCTAGCTTCTGTATTTTGCTCACCAATCCCTCTGTTCTGCTGCTCACTCATTCTGACATCCACTGCTCAGGATGGGGCATGTCCGAGGCAAGCAGTGAGCCTGCCCTCACTCCCCATGCATTCAGTTCCTCACTGAGTCTGCTGTGCGGTGCTGTGTCTCTTCATCCAATCACTGCAAGCTGCTCAGTAACCCCTTCCTCTCTGCTTTCAGACAGTAGTCTGAAAGACAGGACAGGAGTGAGCACAGCAGAGTGTTAGTCGCCCCCTCACTTCCTGGACTTTGTCCTAGGCTGTGCTTCAGCTGGGACAAAGATGATGTTTAAGCTGGACAGGATTATGTTTTGGATGGTATGGAGACCCCTAGTAGTCCTAATTGCTAGAAAAAGATTATAAAACATTTTTATGAAGTATATTAGAAAGGTTAATGTTTTGTCGAGGTGTAAAAAACAATAGGCAGCATTCTACCCCCTTGTTCTGCATCTATTCATGGCAAGCATTGGCTCTGGGATGGAGAAAGCAAAAGAAGAGATTTAAAGCAAGGCAGCTCCCTCCTCTCCTTTAGACCCAGCACAGCACAGCAGACTCAGGGAAAAAGTGAATGCATGGTGAGTGAGGGCGGGCTCAGTGCTTGCTTGGGACATGCCCTTTCCTGAGCAGTGGATGTCAGAAAGAGTGAGCAGCAGAACAGAGGGATTTGTGAGCCAAATACAGAACATAAAAAAGACATGTAAAGAATCTGCATTACTAATAAGTAACATATAGAAGCATTATTGTTGTTTTTGATAGGTACACTTTAACCTTTTACTCAACTTACAATAAACCAAACGGACTTGACTAATTTCAATATCAGAAAAAGAAAAAGGTATCTGCTTTTTCACAACCGCCTAGAGCATGCTTGGTGTTGTACTTTTGCAACAGCTGGAGGCACCTTGATTGGGAAACTCTGCCCTGATAGCCGTCAATATCAGCCAAAGACAACTAGAATTTGGGGTAAACTTCTAGGTATCTGCTTGTTTCACAATCGCCTAGAGCAGTGTTTCCCAACCAGTGTTCCTCCAGCTGTTGCAAAACTACAACTCCCAGCATAAGGTGCCTCCAGCTGTTGCAAAACTACAAAACCCAGCATGCCTGGACAGCCAAAGGCGTTCCTCCAGCTGTTGCAAAACTACAACTCACAGCATAAGGTGCCTCTAGCTGTTGCAAAACTACAACACCCAGCATGCCTGGACAGCCAAAGGCGTTCCTCCAGCTGTTGCAAAACTACAACTCACAGCATAAGGTGCCTCTAGCTGTTGCAAAACTACAACACCCAGCATGCCTGGACAGCCAAAGGCTGTCCGGGCATCCTGCATGTTGTGGTTTAGCAACAGCTGGAGGCACCTTGATTGGGAAACTCTGCCCTGATAGCAGTCAATATCAGCCAAACACAACTAGAATTTGGGGTAGACTTCTAGGTATCTGCTTTTTCATAACCGCCTAGAGCAGTGATTCCCAAGCAGTATGCCTCCAGCTGTTTCAAAACTACAACTCTCAGCATGCCCGGACAGCCAAAGGCTGTCCGGGCATGCTGGGAGTTGTGGTTTTTAAACATCTGGAGGCACACTGCTTGGGTAACACTTACCTAAAGCGTTCAAAGCCTAGTACTGGTACCATATGCAGAACACTTGACCGGTAGACTATTAAAGGGGTATTCCAGGGAAAAACTTTTTTTTTTTTTTTTTTTTTTTTAGATCAACTGGCTCCAGAAAGTTTAAACAGATTTGTAAATTACTTCTATTAAAAAAAATCTTAATCCTTCCAATAATTATCAGCTGCTGAAGTTGCGTTTTCTTTTCTGTCTGGAAACAGTGCTCTCTGCTGACATCTCTGTTTGTCTCGGGAACTGCACAGAGAAGAATGGGTTTTAGAGATGAGCGAACTTCCAGTAAATTCGATTCGTCACAAACTTCTCGGCTCGGCAGTTGATGACTTATCCTGCATAAATGAGTTCAGCTTTCAGGTGCTCCGGTGGGCTGGAAAAGGTGGATACAGTCCTAGGAAAGAGTCTCCTAGGACTGTATCCACCTTTTCCAGCCCACGGGAGCACCTGAAAGCTGAACTCATTTATGCAGGATAAGTCATCAACTGCCGAGCCGAGAAGTTCGTGACGAATCGAATTTACTGGAAGTTCGCTCATCTCTAATAGGTTTGCTATGGGAATTTGCTTCTACTCTGGACAGCTCCCGAGACACGTGTCATCAGAGAGCAAAAAAGAGAGCAGAAAAGAACAACTCAACTTCAACAGCACATAAGTACTGAAAGGATTAAGATTTTTTAATAGAAGTAATTTACAAATCTGTTTAACTTTCTGGAGCCAGTTGATATATATACCAGTTGATATATATATATATATATATATATATATATATAAAAATTCCTGGATAACCTCCTTAATGATAATCTATGGTGGAAATATGACAGAACCTGAGGCGATGTTGTCCCCTGTCGGGAAAATGTTTAAGCCTCGTTTTTTCATGTTTAACCTTTCCCAATGTTATCATTCAATAATATACATTTCAGAACAGCCTAGAACGCAGCGTAGATGCCTCAGGTCATTATAATACGGCAGATGTTTTCCTAATACTTACTACATATTACCATGGTGAATATTGTTGGAACCCCCTGCTGGGATACTTGCTGTAGATCAGATTCCTCTTTCGACTTGTTGTTTTGACTCCGCGTACTAGATGTCAGATCTGAAAGGTAATTCCCACTGCTGTCGGAGTGATTGTTTACCCAGGACTGCCTATTGTGTATTTTGCTATACTGCCTTTATTGGTAAAACATCATCCATATATCCTTCATCTATTTATTTTACTTTCTGTAAACCGCTCCTACCTCTGCTTGGTAATAGGCTGATGTACAGTATATTCAAGATAAACGTATTAAAACTTCAATTTTATCTATTTATCTATCTATATATTTTATATTTATTTATTATTTATTTTATTATCATTTTATTTTTATTATTATTATTATTATTATTTTTTTTAATATACACATGCCACAAAAAATACCCCTTAAAATACAGCCTCCCTGTTAGACAGTCTTTAAAGGGGTACGCCACTGGAAAACATTTTATTTAAAGGACATCTGTAGTGCAATATAACTTATCCCCTATCCGAAGGATAGGGGATAAGTTATAGATCGCGGGGGGTCCGAGCGCTGGGGCCCCCCGGGATCTCAGCAGTATGCTGGAAAGGGGGCATTCTGTCCCCGCATGACCTGCGGCTGACACGCCCCCTCCATGTACCCCATAGAGATACATGGAGGGGGCGTGTCTGCCGTGGCTTTCTGCTGGGGACGAAACTTCACTTCCTGCGGACTGCCGCGGCCCCATCCAGCAGATCCCAGGGGCCCCAGCTCTCGGACCCCCCGCGATCTATAACTTATCCCCTATCCTTTGGATAGGGGATACATTATTTTGTGCTGGAATACTCCTTTAAATCAACTGGTGCCAGAAAGTTAAACAGATTTGTAAATTACTTCTTTATTTTAAAAAACGTAATCCTTCCAGTACTTATCAGCTGCTGTAGGCTCCACAGGAAATTATTTTATTTTTGAATTTCCTTTCTGTCTGACCACAGTGCTCTCTGCTGACTCCTCTGTCTGTTTTAGGAACTGTCCAGAGTAGGAGCAAATCCCCATAGCAAACCTCTCCTGCTCGTCTCAGTTCCTGACATGAACAGAGGTGTCAGCAGAGAGCAGTGTGGTCAGACAGAAATGAAATTCAAAAATAAAAGAACTTCCTGTGGAGCAAATAGCAGCTGATAAGTACTGGAAGGATTAAGATTTTTATATAGAAGTAATTTATGGATCTGTTTAACTTTCTTGCACCAGTTGATTTAAAAAAAATGTTTTCCAGTGGAGTACCCAGAGCTCAAGTCCTGCAGGAATGTGTGGGAACTGAGTTCCTGCACTTTTTACACAGCAGGAACACCATTCCCATGGCTGGAGTCCTGCAGGACAGCCTATATCTTAGGCGAGTTCCCACACTTTTTTTCGGGACTTTGAGGATATCGAAGTGTTTACAATACGCAGATTTAAAGGTTAATATTTGTACATCTTACATAGGCTATTGTCATAATAGGGGCAGTATCTGATCAGCCCCTGATCTAGCCTCTGATTTAAGAAGCAAGTTTGGTGTGTGGCACCTTGGTGATTTGGTGTTTTGTTTTGAGGACAAGAAATATTTTATTGCATATTCATTAAATGTTACGTTTTAAATGAGCAAAATTTCTATTTTTCTTTGATAGTGTCCTAAGTTGCTCATAATTGCATCTGATCTTTCTGTGACAAAGCCGCCCAAAATGCCTAAAACACATCATGAATGTGGCTATAAAAAGAGATATACACCGTCCTCAAGTGTGTTAAGAAATAATAAAATATATATAAAATATATATTAGTAGTGAGTGTTTTTTTAAATAAAATTAATAAAATTAATTATCGTGTTATCAAATAAAAAACTATGAATGCGAAGGAATAGTCATATCGTTTCTTTACAACAATTGCTAAGAAAAGTAAAAAGAAGTATAAAAGTAAAATCTATAAAGTCAGATGGAATACAAAAGGTTATTGATAATAAATGTATTATTTATTTGTTTATTTATTTATTACTAGCTGAGAACCTGGCTGTGCCTGTACTTCCTACCTAAACCTTGTGGAAGCGGAAAAGCAACAGTGATGCTGTTGTCCTCATATCAGGACCTCATATCCCGATCTCATATCTCGTCCTCATATCCCGTCCTCATATCCCGACCTCATATCCCAACCTCATATCCCGACCTCCTATCCCATCCTCATATCCCGACCTCATATCCCAACCTCCTATCCCGACCTCCTATCCTGTCCTCATATCCCAACCTCCTATCCTGTCCTCATATCCCGTCCTCATATCCCTTCCTTATATCCTGTCCTCATATCCCGACCTCCTATCCTGTCCTCATATCCCATCCTCATATCCCGTCCTCATATCCCATCCTCATATCCCATCCTCATATCCCATCCTCATATCCCGTCCTCATATCCCAACCTCATATCCCTTCCTCAGGTGAGACTGAGCTGTGATAAAGACATTGTAAGTTAAAAATCTAAGGTGTCTGGCTTTGCAGAGTTTGACTTGTCGGAGGGGCGTAGCTTGCATCCTGGATCGATATATTTTTAAATATAAACCCACCCTTCCACCTATAAAAAATTTGGGGCTTGTGGCACTCTTCAGCCTGAGACAAAGCTCGGCTAACTTTAATAAATGGCCCAAATGTAGTCACTAGCTGACTGTGTGCAAGCCATTGAAATGAATGAGGCATGTGGCAGTGTCCTGACGTATGTGTGCCGTGGAGACACAAATCGTGATGTGAACCCAGCCCTACACTGACAGGAAACACCTATAAGGAGGGTCGTCTAACACCAATATAGGCATAACAAATCTAACAAATCTATAGGCATTTTGTAATTTTGCTGTGTGGTACCGATGGACAGACAAAGATTCTGTCAAACACTTTAGATGTCCTGGATAGGCTTGAAACGCGTCAGTGTTAACGCAGGGTTATTTTATCATGTATTCTTGGTCTCCTCACTTTTTTAATCTGATTTAAAAAATGTTTACTTTTTTTTCTGGAGTGTTGGTTCACTTTCTTACATGGTAACAAGGGGTACTCCGCCACTAGACATCTTATCCCTTATCCAAAGGATAGGGGATAAGATGTCTAATTGCAGGGGTCCTGCCACTGGGGACCCCCGCGATCTCCCTGCTTCACCCAGCGTTCCTTTACAGCGTCACGGCCACACCCCCTCACTGCAAGTCTATGGACCTGAATAGGGGGGGGGGGCTGGCCATGACATCACGACCGTGATGTCACGAGCCTCTGCCCCGCATCGCCAGTCATCCGGCACGGAGCGAAGTTTGCTCCGTGCACCGGATGTCTGGGGTGCCACAGCCGAGACCGCCGCTGGGGACCACCACGATCAGACATCTTATTACCTATCCTTTGGATAGGGGATAAGATGTCTAGGGGCCGAGTACCCCTTTAAATTTAAGCTTTTTTATACAGCAAGTCGGAGTTGACTTTTATGCCTCAGCTTTTCAGTGTAAATTCCCGTATTTCCAATAGATCTGTCCAGCATCCTAGATGGTCAATTTGTTCTTCCCTGCAGCAGTAAAGCGTCTTAATAAATTAATGGACAGAGAACGTGGCGGAGGGCTAACACCTGGACACCTATTGTTATATCTGTGCGCTCTTATCTCTATTAATTTACAGAAATAACATAAAGTGGTAGAAAAACAAACAAACATTCGCCCCTGGATGTCTCCTCATTATAAATAATTAGTCAACATTTCTCAAGATATAAAGCAGAAAGTGCAACCTCTTTGACACAACAATTTGTTACAGGAAATCGCACCAGGCATGTTCCACCTACCAATAGTGCACTGTTTATGACTAATTTAATTTTTTTTTTTTTAAAAGCCTAAAGTTTAGGACCAGGTAAAAAAAAAAAAAGAATGTACTCACCCGTAAATTGTCTGCCGCTCCAGCACTGCCCTCATTCTGCTGTTTCCTGACAGAAGTGTCACAATGATATTCTATAAAATGTGTATGTACATTACACTGCAGGCAATCCCTGGCCTCAGTGGTCTCTCTCTATATCTATAGCGTGTGATCGCTGGGGCCGCCATGTATGGGATGTCATGGTAGCACTTTTGGACAGCAGTGATGCTAAAACAATGATGAATTTAGGGTTGAATTCAAATTTTTTTCCCCATTCAAGAATGGTTTAAAGAAGTACTACCGAGGGAAAATAAATTTTTTTTAAAGCAACTGATCCCAGAAAGTTCTACAGATTTGTAAATAACTTCTATTTAAAAATCTTATTCCATCAGCTGCTGTATACTACAGAGGAAGTTGTGTAGTTCTTTCCAGACCACAGTGCTCTCTTCTGCCACCTTTGTCCGTGTCAGGAACTGTCTGGAGTAGAAGAGGTTCTCTATACAAGTTTTCTCATACTCTGAACAGTTCCTGAGACATTTCCTAGAGACATGTCAAAAGTTTTGAAGAGTCAGGGTCTAAGTGTTCAGACCCCGACCAATTGTTAGAATGAGCCGAGAGAAAAGTATAGCTGACCGAGACAAATCCATAGACTTACATTCTACGTTTGTCTCGCTTAGGGTGCGTTCACGCGCGATTACTCGCAGCGGGTTGCCAGCTGCGGGAATCCCGTTGCTAGTTACGCAACCATTGATTTAAATGGGTCCACAGACAGTCCGCAATAGTGTCAGATTTGCGGACTGTCCGCGGACCCATTCAAATGAATGGTAGCGTAACTCAAAGCGGGTTTACGGCAGCGGGAAACCCGTTGCTAGTTACTAGCGGGTGAACGCACCCTTAGTGTGCTCTTCTCCCAGCTTGCTCTACCGATCAGTTGTAACCTGAACACCTAGACCCCGACCGATCAAAACTTTCAACCTGTTTCTGCAACATGTCAAAAGTTTTTTTTCAAAGTGACAGTGCCCATGTAAAGAGCATTACAAAGAGTTTAATGTCTTTACTTGGCCTTCAAAGACCCTAAATCTCAATTTAAAGTGAGCACATGTCCTAGAAAAACAAGTTAAATCCATGGAGGTCACACCTCATAACTTACAGGACTTATAATGTTGAAAGTTTGATTAATCAGGGTCTCGGTGTTGAAACTCCCATCGATTGGTAGAATGAGTGGGGAGAAGCGTGGGAGTAGGGAGTGTTTACATGGTACCTGTCAGTTAAAAAAAAAATTTCATATGTTGTAGAGACATATTTAAAGGGGTATTCCAGGAATGTTTTTTTATTTGACTATGCTACAGGGGCTGTAAAGTTAGTGTAGTTCATAATATAGTGTCTGTACCTGTGTGTGACGGTTTTCTCACAATTCTTCTGTGATTTTCACCCCGATATTTATTTTTAACTGCATACAAAATGACTTTTGTCTCAGATTTTTCGCATATTGCAATGCGGCTGAGACCTGACTCACTAGTCAGCTGATGACAGGGAGCCTGTCTGCTTCAATGGGTGGAGCGATCACTTGGTGGGAGAGGGAACAATCTGCAACTAATGCAACAGCTGTAGGCACCCTGATTGAAAACCACAGGTCTTTTGAATGGATGCAGCTCATTTATGTTTCAATGGATGGGGTGGCTGATGTGTGGGAGGGAGGAAAATGGAATCATGGGATTTGTAGTAAAAAATAAACAAACAGGAAATACCAGTTCACAAAAAGCTAGCCACAGTGTTATGGTAATCTCACAACATAGCCATTTAGCCCAAGACAAGCGAAGATCCTTCCTAAGCATGTCCATTACTGTCTGCTGGGTACGTACTAAAATCACCTTATGGTGGAGAAACCCTTTATCGTTTTTACCTGTTGGAGTCTGAGGGGGAGATTTATCAAAACCTGTCCAGAGGAAAAGTTGCTGAGTTGCCCATAGCAACCAATCAGATCGCTTCTTTCATTTTCCACAGGCCTTTTCAAATATGAAAGACGCAATCTGATTGGTTGCTATGGGCAACTCAGCAACTTTTCCTCTGGACAGGTTTTAATAAATCTCCCCCTGAATGTTCAGACTCTGCCCAACAAGAGAACAAGTATGGAACAATTCATGCTTAGTGTGTTGCCTCTGTTATGTGACATGGACTGACATACAATGTAAGTCTAATGGGCGTGCTGGTCTCATACACACAGACCAGGAGGAGCCGCATGCTGCAACGCAGCTCTCTCTGCTCGTTCTCATCATTGTTCAGGGTCTGTACACTTTTTTACGCTTCAAACACTTTCCTTACAAGACCAGTTTGCAACAATCTCCATCCAGCTTCTCTTGACGGCCCCACTATAAGTCTATGGGGCCATTTAGTGAATCCAGATGGAAATCACTGCAAGATGGGGAGGGAAGCATTGAAGCGTGCACTTCTCCCTACTCTTTCTACTGACTGGTGAGGACCCTGACCAATCAAAACTTTTAACGTCTCTGTGACATTCCAAAGGTTTTTCTGTAAAATGACTATTTCCAGGTAGAGTTCCCTCCAACCACAAGTCTCAGGATTTGTTGTTTGTAAGTGTGAGTTCACTTTTCTCCCTCCCACACATCAGCCACCCCACCCATTGCAGTACAGCTACAGCCCTGTGGAGAATGATCTCCCTCCCACCCAGTGGTCCACTCACCCATTGAAGCCCAGACAGGCTCTTTTCAACGCCTGACTAGAGATATAATGTCTCGGGCAGTGTTGCTCGCGAATATTCGCAATTCGAATTTTATTCGCGAATATCGCATATTCGCGAATTTCGCGAATATTCACGAATATAGCGCTATATATTCATAATTACGAATATTCGTTTTGTTTTTTTTACAGTACACATCACAGTGATCATCCCTCTCTGCTTCCAGCTTATGTGGTGTAAGAAGGCTCTAATACTACTGTGTGAGACTGGTGCGCGAATTTTCGCATATGCGAAAATTTGAATATGCTAATTTTCGCATGTGCGAATTTTCGCTTACGCTAATTTTTGTATATGCAAATTTTCGTATATGTTAATTTTCGCACACGCGAATATTCGCATATGCGAAAATAAAAAGAGAATATTACGAATATGCGAATATTCGCGAATATGACGAATATCCGTCCATATATTCGCGAATATTCGCGAATTCGAATATGGCTATGCCGCTCAACACTAGTCTCGGGCCACACTGCAATCTGTGGAAAACCTGAGACAACACTCATTTTGTATGCTGCTAAAAATAAACATTGGGGCAAAGATCCCATATGAATTGCGAGACCAGCCATCAAACACAGGTACAGACACCATATTATGAACTACACTATTTAAAGTATCTGCTGCTAACATATTGGCACCAGATACCACCGGACTTGTGGTGTGGTCTCCATGCCTTGACTGGTCAGCATCCTTTTGGCAGCATGAGGGACACCACCACAATTTTAGGAAAGTGGATTCAATGTTATGGCTGATCGATCAATAGCCAGTCTATGTAGGTTTACTAAAGGTGAAGCTGTATTATAGGTCTATTGATTTGTTGTTTTGACTTCTAGATACAACTGCATGTGATACAAATAGAAAAACCGAGGGGGCTCAGCTGCAGTAAATATATATATGAAATATATGGGTGCTGAGGTGTAAGGAATACATGACAAACCACAAAGAGAAAAAGACAAATGTATATGATGAAACACTCGTACTGGTCCAATTACATATATAAAGTACAGTATATACTTTATATATGTAAGGGGGTGTGGCCTGAATGCCGGCGTGAGCGGTGGTGTGTGCTGAAAGCTCTCGCTGACCCCGCTGTTTTACCCCCGGTATTGCGTAACATCTGGTGCAGCTGTTTGTCCGGTCCCGGCGGTTGTCGGTGGTGCGGGCGGCTCCTTTCTCCTGTGGCCTGGAGCTCCGGTTGGCTTGCGCTTCGGAGCTCCGGTGCGGTCTCCGGCCAGGGGGTGAGGCTCCCCCTGGTCCTGAACAGTCTGCGGCTGTGGACTGTGAGGTCTCATGGGCTTCTGCATCTTCAGCCCTCCCTGGATCTGGGCGCAATTGTAGGCCTTCATGGGCGGGGCCTCCATCTCCGGGCCTGGTTGCTGTGGTGACTTCCGCTGTGGAGTGCGGCCTCAGCTGTAACCCCTGGCTGCAGCACGGATGCACTTTTCCCCCCACCCAAAACCGTGGTCGACCACAGTTTTAGGTCCGGTTGTAAAAGCACATACGGGCAAAAATGAGCCGATCGGACCGAAAGTTTCACTTCGGTCGGCTCATTGAAATGAAATGAATTACGTATGGGGGAAAACGTAATAGGAACCCAGCCTTAGACAGGGTTTTCTTGGGGATGTGTTGCTTATGCTTTGTTGCTTTTGTATACATGTTTTGTGTCTGTGCCCTGTTTGTCTCTCTGTTGATTGTGTGTGGAGTGTGGTCCCGGTGCTCTGCCCTTCTTTGTCCTGGTCCTCCTTTGACCTCTTCTGTTTCTATATAGTATTATTTTTCATGATGGGGACCCTAAAGGTGGTAAGTTGGAATGTTCGAAGGCTTCTGTCTCGACTTTGTGAAACGTCAGTCTCCTCACATTATTTGTCTACAGGAGACCCATGTTACGGGTCAGAAAGTTCTTGCCCTGAAAAGGGCTTGGATAGCGCGGGGTTACCATGCCTCATACTAGGGTGTCTCTGTGTTAATCACCAAGTCCCTGCCGTTAGCGGTTTCTCAGGCGGTCTATGACCACTTTGGGAGATTTGTAATATTACATTGTTCTCTGGGTTCTTTCTCTTTTGTTCTTGTCTCTGTGTATGTGCCTCCTCCTTTTCAGGTCTCTGTGCTGGAGCTCGTTACTAACAAACTGTTTTCTTTTCCCTCTGATCCTGTTCATTTCATAGGTGATTTCAATGTGGTTCCTGATCTAATGCTCAACCGCACTACTGCTGCTGACCATGGCTCCTCCTCACACCTAGTGCTTGGCGATCGGCCTGACTGACCTCTGGAGGTGGAAGTACCCAACTGCATCCTCTTTTTCCTTTTACTCTGCAGCTCATAGGTCATTCTCTCGAATTGACCTCGCTCTGGCGTCTGACAATCTCCTTCAGGCGGTTATAGATATTAATTACACCACTAGGGGGATCTCAGACCATTCTGCTGTACTGGTAGTTCTCCACCTAGGCCCTAGTCCCCCTTCCCGTATCTGGCACATGCACCCTGGCTGGCTGCAAGCTGAGGCAGTAGTGGAGGCTTTGGGGGTTGCCCATGCTGAGTCTTGGGAGAACAATGCTTCTTATCCTGATCCCTTAGTTCAATGGGATGCATACAAAGCCACGGTTAGAGGGGCCTTTATCGCAGGTGTTGCGGGTCAGAGGGAAATTAGGTCGACTATAGAGGGCAAGTTGTTACAGGAGGTGAGTGTCTTGGATGCAGAATTTGTTAGGAATTCATCTCTGGAGAATGAGAGGGCATGGGCCAAGGCTCAGAGGTCTTTGTTGATCGTTAAGAAAGATAGGGTCCAGTTGCGGTTAGCGGATAGGGAGGCTGCCCTGTTTGAATTCTGAGACAAGAATGGTAAACTGTTGGCGTATTTAGTGAGGACTAGTCGCCCTGCTGCATCTATCCCTTGTATTAGGGGCCGAGATGGTGTTGTGGTGGCAAACCCCCAGTTGATCAATTCTGTTTTCAGGGACTTTTGATCGTCTTTGTATGCGGGCCCCTCTAAGCACTGCCAAGGGGAAATTCTGTTTTTCTAACGTGGTTTATCCCTTTCCATGCTTAGTCGGGCCCAGGCGAAGGCCCCCTTTACAGTTGAGGAGGTGGAACAGGCGATATGTGCTGTTCCTCATGGGAAGACACCGGGTTTAGATGGGATAATAGGCGATTGGTATAGGATGAATGAGGAGCGACTGGCTTATACTACTTAAATTGTTTCACTCAATAGTTGTGTTAAGGTTGGCTGCTGGTTAGGCCTTGAAATGTGAGTGACTGCCGCTGTTCAAATTAGTATACTGCCGAGTGTCGACACAAGAAATAAACACCAGAAAAAAAGTTGGTATAAATCTCTTTCTCAGCAGAAATTTAGCTCACACTGGCTAAAAAGCTGTCCCAAGGAGTTCTGTTTATTATACGGAAATACATTGTTTTTTACCGTTGACAAAAAAGGGGAGGTTAGTTATCATATCAAAATCATTGTGTTATGTTTTGATTGGTTGTTTAAGTATGTGCGTCTGTATAATACGTAAACTTTTGTTTTAAGCATTTGGTCGCTTCTTAATCATAGGTCATAATGTTGCAATTTCCCTATTTTAACAGAAAATTCCAGATGTATCCGGCATTCTGCACAGTCTACATATATTTCTCAGGTGTTTTGTCTTCTTCTTTATCTTGCATCTTTGGGCGTCTTCCCAAGGTCTTCATCTTAGTTACAAGCAAATAGCAAGCTGATATGTCTCATAAGGATAATGTTTTTCTGCAGCACTTGATTAACATTAGCATATATATATATATATATATATATATATATATATATATATATTTTATTTTTTATTTTTAATATATATATATATTGATCAGTAATCAAAATCATAATGGTCATCCTCATCAGTTGTTGCTGATACCCTTTCAGACTCTATGAGGGAGGGGTTGATCGTACTACTTCATAAGCCTGGAAAGGACCCGTTGCTGCCTGATTCTTATATACCTATTTCCCTTCTGAACGTCCCTTATTGATCTACTTGAATGGTTTAGTTTGATTTCGAGCTTGCGGATCAACTGGGCTAAGTCCTCATTAATGGCACTTTCAACTGAAGTCCCTCTCCCCTCCTCTCTTCCAGCAGGGGTCCAGGTGGTTTCTCGTTTCTGCGTCCCTGCTAGACTATATGTCCCTAAACTTGGAGCCGCTCTTACGCTCCACGGTGGAGCGGTTGACTGCCTGGTCCTCCCTCCCCTTTAGCTGGTAGAATCAATATATTTAAAATTATTTACCTTCTTAAATTCCTTTACCTTTTTCATTTAGCTCCCGTGATCCCTCCTAGGAAATATTCTAACACACTATGTAGTGCTCTGAGATCCTTCTACTGGCAGGGAAAACCTCCCAGACTTAGTCGGGCTCTTCTGCTAAACGGCATGGCGGCTTAGCCGCCCCTGATGTAAATAACTATTTTCTTGCCTCCCAACTGGTCTATGCAGCATGGTGGATTGATCTGGATCTGTTGAACTCGGCGGCGGCCCTGGCTGGAGCGATTATGGGTTCCTATGAAACTCTTACTAATACATTCTATAGGTGTCATTCTCAATCTTACTTTCCTATTCCCCCTCTAACTATAGCTAAGGTGTGGTCCGTGGTGTCGGGTAGATTACCACAGCCTCTGGTATCTCCTAGCGCACCCTTGTGGGGGAATGTACATTTACCTCACCTGCATGGGTTATAGGAGGCCAGTTTCTGGGGTTCTCATGGCCTCATATTTGTGATCCACTTGTTTGGGGGAGGATCAGGTTTTCTTATCCGGACATGAAGTCATCCATGGAAAGGCCTTTTATAGGTATCTTCAGCTTAGGCATGCAGTTCAGGCGCAGTTTGGCTCCCTGATGTTTACTCCTGTTTTCTGATGTGGAGCTTCTCCTGGTCACCACAGATCTCTCTAAATCCCTTACTCAATCTTATGCGCTCCTCTAAAGACTGGGGCCTGACCCTTTTCTCACAAGCCTTTCATAAATGGGTGGCTGATATCCCGGATTTGTCCGAGAGTCAGTGGAAGGAGGTTGAGGGCTCCTATTATTCCACTGTAGTTAGTAGTAGAGATATGTTGATCCAATCTAGATATGTATTGAGGTTGTATTATACCCCTGCTAAGCTTAAGCGCATACATGTTTTCGTGGGAGTGCCCTGTCATAGCCTCCTTCTGGAGGGAGGTGATGGTGTTTCTGGCAGATAATTTGGACTTCCCTTTCTCACTCACCCCTGTGGTATATCTGCTGGGAGTTATTAATGAGCTGGTCTCTAGTTCGCATAGACGCCTACTAATTCGCTTCCTGCTATTCTGTGCCCGTAAAGTGGTAGTAATGACCTGGAAGGACACTTCCCCTCCACGTTGTCTCATTGGCTAATTTTGATTAACAAATATGTCCTGTTGTACCAGGCTCTATATGTAAGCCGTAGGTGCCCTAAGAAATTGGACAAGGTTCGGACCCCCTGGCTTCTACTGGATGCATCAACTAATCTCTGTTTTTGTGATGGAGCCTGTCACTGGGACCTATGGAGGCTGTTGTTGTATATGATTTACCTTGTTCCACCTTGTTGGTGGTGTTTGTTAATTAAAATGCAAAACAAATAAATACTTAAAAAAAAAAAAAAAAAACTTTATATATGTAATCGCATATCTATAAGTATATACTTTATGTATGTAATTGGACCAGTGGGAGTGTTTCATCATATACATTTACAACACTTGGCATAGTGTTACGCCGAGCGCTCCGGGTCCCTGCTCCTCCCCGGAGCGCTCGCGGCGTTCTCCTCTCTGCAGCGCCCTGGTCAGACCCACTGACCGGGAGCGCTGCACTGACACTCATGACGGGGATGCGATTCGCATAGCGGGACGCGCCCGCTCGCGAATCGCATCCCAAGCCACTTTCCTGTTCCGGTCCCCGGCTGTCACGTTCTGGTGCGCGCGGCTCCGCTCTCTAGGGCGCGCGCATGCCAGCTCTCTAAGATTTAAAGGGCCAGTGCACCAATGATTGGTGCCTGGCCCAATCAGTCTAATTAGCCTCCACCTGCTCCCTGCTCATATAAGCTCACTCCCCCTTCACTGCTTTGCCAGATCTTGTTGCCTTGTGCCAGAGAAAGCGTTTTGTGTATGTCCCAAGCCTGTGTTCCAGACCTTCTGCTGTTGCCCCTGACTACGACCCTTGCTGCCTGCCCTGACCTTCTGCTACGTCAGACCTTGCTCTTGCCTTGTCCTTTTGTACCGCGCCTGTCTCAGCAGTCAGAGAGGTTGAGCCGTTACCGGTGGATACGACCTGGTTGCTACCGCCGCAGCAAGACCATCCCTCTTTGCGGCGGGCTCTGGTGAATACCAGTAGCAACTTAGAACTGGTCCACCGGTACGGTCCACGCCAATCCCTCTCTGACACAGAGGATCCACCTCCAGCCTGCCGAATCCTGACACATAGGGTGGGTGTCTGCTGAAGGGTATGCCGATTCAGCCCCCTCTATTTGTTTAGGGTTACCCATAATGATTGGACTTTTTTTTAAAAATGTTTTTAACTGCATGCCCGTGTTATCTTGTGAAACTTGTCAGTTTAATAAAGATGAATGTACTATTGTGAATAGAAAATGTGTTTATTTCTTTATAGGCTGTGCTCCTAATCAGAGGGGTGTTTGTCTTTTTCTCTTGGGGCACAACTGCATGTGATCTCACCCACATTGTAATGTTCAGACTGGTGTTGGATGAGATGTTATCTCCACAGCGGGAAAATAATCACTGAAAAGCAGTCTGTAAAGTGAATTTCACACTGACCAGGACAAGACTACCTGAAAACAAGAACATAAAACGTTTTGTTTGTTTTTTTGAGTAGCAAAGCAACCTGTGCTGGATACCTTGAAAGATTGTCTTATCTAATATTTCTGCTTGCTTTACACTTGTGTAACTGTCATCAACCAAAAGTTTTTATATAATGTAGATAATACAATTATATGAATATTCGTAATATACATTGGTTAAAAAATATGTATATTTATGTCCCTGAAGCTATTGCCTGTGTGTCTCTGTGATGAGTCCAAATACAGGAAGTGAGGGCAGGACAAGCAGGGCTCTGCGCACTGAGGACAAGCAGGGCTCTGTACACCGAGGACAAACAGGGCTCTGCACACCGAGGACAAGCAGGGCTCTGCACACCGAGGACAAGCAGGGCTCTGTACACCGAGGACAAGCAGGGCTCTGTACACTGAGGACAAGCAGGGCTCTGTACACTGAGGACAAGCAGGGCTCTGTACACTGAGGAGAGGCAGGGCTCTGTACACTGAGGAGAGGCAGGGCTCTGTACACTGAGGACAAGCAGGGGTCTGTACACTGAGGACAAGCAGGGCTCTGTACACTGAGGACAGCCTTTGGCTGTCCGAGCATGCTGGGAATTGTAGTTTTGGAACAGCTGGAGACACACTGTTTGAAAGGCACTGTCCTACAGTATGTACATCAGTATTTCCCATCCAGGGTGCCTCCAGCTGTTGCAAAACTCCAACCCCAACTTATCACCGGCAGCCATCTCTGATCCTGAGAACGAATGAATGGAGCGGGCAGCTCAAGCTCAGCGTTCAGCAATGTTCGGACACTGCATAGAGACTGAATGGAGAGATGAATGAAGAGTTGTCTAGGCTATTGTTTCCTCGGTTGGGAAACACCGGTAAATCCTACACATCATGCATCACCCTTAAAAATCTACGCCAGGTCAGAGCTGGCAGAGGCTTTATGCCCGTTTACAAGTGTTGCCAGCTTGGCAAGTGCAGTGCAGACAGGAAAAACAGTAGCATAATTTTGCACAAACCAAATCAGGCACAGCCCATGGTATTCTTCCATGTGCTGTATATTTTGAGGGTCCCTTAGAAAGAACATATTAGTGGCGCTGCTAATTTGGGTCTTTCATACATGGACAAATATGATATTAAAGGGGTTCTCTGACAAAAAGATCTTCTTTTCCTATAAAAGATGCCCAGGGTGCCTGCTTGAACAAAAGAAACTATACTTACCTCCTGATCTCTCCCTCTGGCTGCTCCCGGTCTCTGCCACATTCCACTTTCTAGTTCCAGGGGGTCAATATGTCAAGGTGTCACTCATTGAGGCAGAACACTGCTGTGGCCAGTGATTGGCTGACTGGCAATGTGACATGTTGACACCAAGCACCAGAAAGTTGAGTGTGGTGAAGACCAGGTGCTGGGGTCAGCTTGAGACATCGCCACTCAGCCAATCATTGGCCGCAGTGATGTCAATGCCCCACCTTACCTGAATGGCACTCTGACGTATTCACTCCTGGCACCAGGGAATGCAGCGGAGATCAGGAGCAATACTGGAGGCAGCAGGGGAGGAAAGTATAGGTTGTTTTAGTTCAAGCAGGTAGTCTGGGCAAATTTATAGGAAGAACACTTTTGCTGCATGCCCCTTTAAGAACCAACAACTTACCACAGTATTGTGTTGTGACCAAAAGGCAGTCCTGGCATGCTGGGAGTTGTAATTTTGCAACTGCTGGAGGTACTATGAGGTACTATTCTAGAAAATTACCCATTCATCTCTCCAGCCTTCAAACATTGCTGAACTTGAGCGGACCACTCCATTCATACGTTCTCAAGATCAGAGGGGTTCCATAGCTAGTGGAGGCCCACAGCTACTTGGACTGTAAGGCTATGTTCGCACCTCACAATTTCCATGCAGAATTCCGCTCAGAAATTCCGCCGCAGCATAGTCCCATTGTATTCAATGGGATTCTGCTGCACTGTGCACACGGTGGTAGATGTTTCCGGCGTGGAAATTCCAATATCCGATTGCGCAGAAAAAATGAACCCATCCATTTTTTCTGCGGACTCCACACGGAATACATAGCCGTCTATAAGGCGGGGCATTCTTGTGTGGTCTAGCACTCTGAAAGTCCAAACATAGCCTTAGAGTGCACTTCAAAACAGTGAAGGACATTACAGAATTGTATGTATATGCTACATACAGTAAATGCTTTTTATTTTGTGCCTAATGGCTATAGAAATGAGTTATGTTGCGGCTCATTACCTTTTAATGCGGTGCCTAGATAACTCTCAGTCTGAGGTAAAAAAGCATTCTATAAACTCAAATATCGCTAATGTTATTTGACAATAATGAAAATTTAGATCCGGCTCACTTTGTGTGGTAGAAGAATTCCGAGCTCACCATCAAAGCTTTTATACCCTAGAAAAATACCACAGAAAAAATATATGATTGGGCTCAGAGATATGGACATCAATAAAAGCACTATAAAAATGTAAAAGAATTTAATAAATTTCCCTTCATGTAGTTAGGAGTTTTTCCAGAAGTACGACAAAATCCAACCTATATAAGTAGGGGATCATTTAAACCGTATGGACCTACAGAATAAAGATAAGGTGTCATTTTTACCGAAAAATGTACTACGTAGAAACGGGAGCCCCCAAAATTTACAAAATGGCATTTTTTCTTCTATTTTGTCGCAGAATTATAATTTTTTCCGTTTTTCCGTAGATTTTTGGGTATAATGACTGATGTCACTGCAAAGTAGAATTGGTGGCGCTGTGTTTTTCTCACTTGAGGATTTTTTTTCCCCAATGCACACAATATCAGCCTAATTGTATGGATTTCATCTTTTTTCTCCCAGTTTTGTTCTAATAGGTTCCATCACATACACATTTCACTCAAGCACTACACTGGGAGCTTTCTGACGGGGGTATGAATATGTATTTTTCACCCTCCCTTCATTTCACTCACTTCTCCCCCACACCATTCAGTATCACAATTTTTTTTATAAATTTTTTATTAATTTATTCATTTTTTCACTATACCCATTATATATTTTTCATATATATCTTTTGAGACTTTAGTGCACACTGGTACCAGTTATATATTCACCTTCCTACTTTATCCTGTATACTCACCTGACAATGTTAACTACCAGGGGGCGTTCCCGACCCCAGTGACTCTTTATCTCAGGTCCACCCTGGCAGCTGCTTCTGCGCTGCCAGTCTTGTCTGATCCAGGTTACCATGGGCGATCGTGACGCTCTGCTTCCGGTGATGCGGCTATCTCCGCCCAGGGACGCAGCACTTTGTGTCTGCGGCGTCACATCCATGGTTTCCATGGCGCTCCCGTGCGTCCTGTGCGCGATGAAGTCGTCGGCGTGCACAGGATGCCCAGGGCGCAGTCTCCTCACGGCTGCTGCCCTTCCTGTGATGCGGGCTCTGCATCACGGGTGGGCTGTCCACCCAGCCGCCGATCACAGTCTTATGTGTGCCCCCGATACCAGGTACTGTGTATTTGTATATGCCGATAATGATCGGACTATTGCACTTTATCATATGCGGCACGACATTACTTATTTTTGAACATGGATTCCTTACTGGTGGTGTATGTGGGGGTGTACTGGCCGCCCACATCACAGTAATGAGCTGTGGTGGGTGTGACTATATGCCATGTCCTCTACATCCGCCAATGAAGTATCCATCCTTTGCTCACCATATGTGATTAACAGTTCAGTCAGGTGACTGCTATGTTAGCTAGTGATTGGGTACTTACCCATATATTAGAGAGGGCTGTGCCCTCTATGGCCACACCCCGGAAGAAGCTCCAAAGCAAAACGTCGGGTGGTGGAGGCACAAGCTCACACCTTGTCCCACTGTGGTAACTTACTTTAAACTAATTCAGTGTATTTCTGTAAAGTGACCCCCCCGACCTACGATGGCCCCTACATACGATCATTTCAACATACGATGGCCTCTCAGAGGCCATCGCATGTTGAAGGCAGCATCAACATACAATGCTTTTGTATGTCGGGGCCATCGCATAAATGGCTATCCGGCAGTGCAGACTTCTTCAGCTGCCACCGGATAGCCGTTTACGGTGCCCCGTGTGGTCCGCTGACGATCACTTACCTGTCCTCGGGGCTCCGGCGCGTCTTCTTCGGGATCCCCTGCATTGTCGGCGCTCTCCATCCTCGTCATCACGTCGCTGCGCACGCCATCCCGTCATCCAATAGGAGCGGCGTGCGTAACGACGTGATGGCGGCGACGGAGAGCGAGGATGACGGGGAAGCAGAGGCCTTGCCAGAGCGTCGGGGACACCCCGGGGACGCGGCGACAGTGATGGAAGGCGACATCCCGGGCAGCGGTGACGAGCGGTGACGGTCCGGAGTGGCGGGGACAGGTGAGTATAACTTCCTCTACCAGTGGTCTTCAACATGTGGACTTCCAGATGTTGTAAAACTACAACTCCCAGCATGCCCGGACAGCCGTTGGCTGTCCGGGCATGCTGGGTGTTGTAGTTCTGCAACATCTGGAGGTCCGCAGGTTGTAGACCACTGTCCTATACTTTACATTGCACGGATCCCTCAACATACAATGGTTTCAACAAACGATGGTCCATTTGGAACGGATTACCATCGTATGTTGAGGGACCACTGTATTACATTTTTGTACTTTGGCACTTTACCTTCCTCTTGAATAGCATCCATTGCGACCCTTATATTTATGGTGCACTCTTGCACTTTATGCCACTTATACAGTGTATTGTTGTTATGCTAATATTGTGAAATGCTCTAATTATCTACCTCAGTTACTTAGTTGAGATTTTTAAGTTTTAAGTGTGTAGCCTCCATTTTCAGTCGGTCCTCCTGCACTATGCTACCGGTTTTCTCTCTTTTTATGTGCTTTTAAATGTTTGTATCTTTAAGCATATATGTTAAATACTATTGACTTTTATATCTCTATTTGGTCGTTATACGCTTTCTTTCGTAGTATCTAGTTTTATAGCAACATTAAGATTTTTTGTTATATTATAATATTTAGAATTAGGTTTGCACTCACAAGGGCCGTGTGTTGTGCAGTTCCGCGTGTATATGTGACATATTGATTGGATATTATTTTAATATTTTTTTATGAAATTCTTTGAGCCCCATTATATATATTTTTTTTATGTTATTTGACAATAAGTGACAAGGTGGTTTCTATGATTTACACTTTAGGAATCTTCTTAATTTTACAGACATGACACTTTTTTGCGTGTGTATCTTTAAAGGGGTACTCCGGTGAAAGCCTTTTGTCTTTTAAATCAACTGGTGGCAGAAAGTTAAACATATTTGTAAATGACTTCTATTAAAAAACCTTAATCTTTCCTGTACTTATCAGCTGCTGAATACTACAGAGGAAATTTTCTTCTTTTTGGAATGCTCTCTGATGACATCATGACCACAGTTCTCTCTGCTGACGTTATTATAATAGTAATAACGTTTTATTTATTGTTGTCCTTATTGGGATTTGAACCCAAGTCCCCAGCAATGAAAGGCAGCAGTGCTAACCACTGAGCCACCATGCTGCCCTTAGCATACATCTGCTATGCATGGTTGCTAAAATGGACAGAGATGTCAGCAGAGAGCACTGTGCTCGTGATGTCATCAGTGTTCCAAAAAGAAAGGGATTTACTCTGTAGCATTCAGCAGCTAATAAGTACTGGAAGGATTGAGATTTTTTAATAGAAGTAATTTACAAATATGTTTAACTTTCTGCCACCAGTTGATTTAAAAGAAAAAAGGTTTTCACCGGAGTATCCCTTTAAAGGGGTATTCCAGGCCAAAACTTTTTTATATATATCTACTGGCTCTGGAAAGTTTAACAGATTTGTAAATTACTTCTATTAAAAAATCTTAATTCTTCCAATAGTTATTAGCTTCTGAAGTTGAGTTGTTGTTTTCTGTCTAACTGCTCAATGATGATGTCACGTCCCGGGAGCTGTGCAGTTCCTATGGGGATATTCTCCCATCATGCATCGCTCCCGGGACGTGACATCATCATTGAGCAGTTAGACAGAAAACTTCAGAAGCTAATAACTATTGGAAGGATTAAGATTTTTTAATAGAAGTAATTTACAAATCTGTTTAACTTTCCGGAGCCAGTTGATATATATATATATAAAAAAAAAAAGTTTTTGCCTGGAATACCCCTTTAAACCCGCCCTTGTATCACTGTACATATTTGCATTGTGGTCTCAAGGGCAGATCATAGTAAACAGATTTGTTTTTCTTGTTTTGCAATAATACAGACCATGAAAGTAAATACTTTATATGTGTATACTTTAGGAATGTGTCGCTGGATGGAAAACATCAGTTAATTAGCCCCATAGCGAATTGTGGGCGCTGAAGGGATCGGAATATGTATTTAATTTAAGTTTCATTGATCAAATGTAAATTAGAAGTAAAATAATGTGCTTATTATTATTTTTAGATGTTGCAGCTATTTTAATGTATATTAAAAAGGAAACCACTTAACAAGCTTTTTCTGGGGGCTGTCATTATAGAGGCACGGATACTTTCATGTGTGTTTTATGGCAGATGCAATAAATGGAAGTTACTTTTCAAAGAAATATTAACCCCTTAAGGACCACATGTTTTTCCACTTTCGTTTTTTCCTCCTCACCTTTTAAAAATCATAACCCTTTCAATTTTTCACCTAAAAACCCATATGATGGCTTATTTTTTGCGCCACCAATTCTACTTTGCAGTGACATCAGTCATTTTACCCAAAAATCTAGGGCAAAATGGAAACAAAATAATTGTGCGACGAAATTGAAGAAAAAAACGCCATTTTGTAACTTTTGGGGGCTTCCGTTTCTACGCAGTACATTTTTCGGTAAAAATGACACCTTCTCTTTATTTTGTAGGTCCATACAATTAAAATGATACCCTACTTATATAGGTTTGATTTTGTCGGACTTCTGGAAAAGATCATAACTACATGAAGGGAAATTTATACGTTTAAAATTGTCCTCTTCTGATCCCTATAACTTTTTTTATCAATCGCCGATCAGACGCGCCGGAGGAAAGTGAGTGACCCTCCGCTCGTGTCCTAGCTGATCGGACACCGCATTTTCACTGTGGTGGTCCTGATCAGCCCCACTGAGCAGCCGGGAAGGTTTCACTTTCTTTTTAGATGCGGCGTTCAACTTTGAACACCACGTCTAAAGGGTTAATAGCCCGCGATTGCTGCCACGCGCTATTAGCCCCGGGTCCCGGCTTCAGTTACATGCCAGGACCAAGGTCAGATTAAGGCTGCCTGGAAGACGGAGCACTTCATTATGATGGCAGTTCCCCCACATTAGGTGCAGTATTGTTCCCCCACATTAGGTTGGCAGTACAGTTCCCCCGCATTAGGTTGTAGTTCCCCCACATTAAGTTGGCAGTATAAGTCCCCCCACAATAGGTTGGTAGTATACGTCCCCACACATTAGGTTGGCAGTACAGTTCCTCCCACAATTGGTTGGCAGTACAGTTCCCCCACATTATGTGCAGTATAGTTCACCCACATTAGGTGCAGTATAGTCCCCCACATTAGGTGCAGTACAGTTCCCCCACATTAGATGCAGTACAGTTCCCCAACATTAGGTGCAGTACAGTTCCCCCACATTAGGTGAAGTACAGTTCCCCCACATTAGGTGCGGTACAGTTCCCCCACATTAGGTGCGGTACAGTTCCCCCACATTAGGTGCGGTACAGTTCCCCCACATTAGGTGTGGTACAGTTCCCCCACATTAGGTGCAGTACAGTTCCCCCACATTAGTTGCGGTACAGTTCCCCCACATTAGGTGCGGTACAGTTCCCCCACATTAGGTGCAGTACAGTTCCCCCACATTAGGTGCAGTATAGTTCCCCCACATTAGGTGCAGTATTGTTCCCCCACATTAGGTTGGCAGTACAGTTCCCCCACATTAGGTTGTAGTTCCCCCACATTAGGTTGGCAGTATAAGTCCCCCCACAATAGGTTGGTAGTATACGTCCCCGCACATTAGGTTGGCAGTATGCGTCCCCACACATTAGGTTGGCAGTACAGTTCCTCCCACATTAGGTTGGCAGTACAGTTCCCCCACATTATGTGCAGTATAGTTCCCCCACATTAGGTGCAGTATAGTCCCCCACATTAGGTGCAGTATAGTCCCCCACATTAGGTGCAGTACAGTTCCCCCACATTAGGTGCAGTACAGTTCCCCCACATTAGGTGCAGTACAGTTCCCCCACATTAGGTGCAGTATAGTTCCCCCACATTAGGTGAAGTACAGTTCCCCCACATTAGGTGAAGTACAGTTCCCCCACATTAGGTGCAGTACAGTTCCCCCACATTAGGTGCAGTACAGTTCCCCCACATTAGGTGCAGTATAGTTCCCTCACATTAGGTGCAGTACAGTTCCCCACATTAGGTGCAGTCACTGAATGAGAAGCAGCCAAGCCCCCTTTCAGCACCTGCGTTGTGATGTATTGTCTCTGGCTGCACAGCAAGCTGGGAAAGTCGTTACAACACTCACTTTGTAGGTTGCAAAAAATGAACCCCTGGGGTAAAGAAAAAAAAAGAAATTCAATACCAGCCACCAAACACAGGTAAGTGAAGTATATCTGGAACAAGACTAACTGCCCCCCCCCCCCCCTCATTTTACATTCAAATAAAAAAAAATCCCGGAATACCCCCTTTAAGGAATGTTAGAACATGACTCACTGCTCTGCATGCCTCTTCACTGCTGCAAGTGGGACCAGTATTACCTGCTGAACTGAGGGTAAAATGCTACTTTATACAGATTACTACACTGAAAATTTTAAGATTTTATTCCCTGCATGAAACAGAGAGTGTTCCCTTGGCTAAGAATAATATGTATGAATGGAAGATTTAGTATAAATCAGTGTTCCCCAACCAGAGGTATCAGAATAGGACAATTTTAGGCTTTATTTATTTTGTAATAAAAAGTTTTTACTTTTAAAAAATAATGTAATAAAACAAATGCAATGTATATATATTTATTTATTTATTTTTATACATTGCATTTGTATTATTACATTATTTTTAAAAAGTATATGGTATTGTTGTAATTGTACTGACCTTGCAATAAAGAGAACATGTGAGTTTTACCGTGAAGTTCTCTTGAATAAAAACAAAAGCCCCACATTTTCAAAATTGCTTTACATTTTTCAGTTTCATCCCACAAAATATTTTTTTTAGTTCCACTGTGTATATTGGTAAAATAAAGGTGTCATTACAAATTGCAATTGGTACTGCAAAAAACAATCCCCCCCCCCAAAAAAAAAAAAAAAAATGCCTCTATAGGTTAAAAAAAGTTATGGGTCTTGGAAGGCTAGGAGGAAAAAAACGAAAATTCAATAATGAAAACTGTCAATGTCCTGAATTCCCAAACAGGGTGGGTGTTTAAAGGGTTAAACTAGGATTTAAGTTCCAGACAATGTTATACACAAAACATATTTCATGTCTTTGTTAGAAGTACAAGGTTTGAAAAACATATCTAACGGTCAAGTTTACTTATGTTTTTACCTTATAATTTAGTTTGTTATTTGTATGTCTAATGCAGTTTTTTTTTCCCCCCCTTTATCATTACTTATACAGTGCTCCCTCAAGTTACAATATTAATTGGTTCTGGGACGACCATTGTATGTTGAAACCATTGTATGTTGAGACCAGAACTCTATGGAAACCTGGTAATTGGTTCTAAAGCCCCAAAATGTCATCCAAAAATAGGAAAAAAGTGACAATTAAAGAAAAATAAGTAGATAACTAATACAGATAAAGCAAATCCTTACATATAAAAGTAATAAAGATCTGCTGGGAGCTCTAATCACTGTCTATGTCAGTGTTTTCCAAGCAGGGAGCCTCTAGCTGTTGCAAAACTACAACTCCCAGCATGCCCGGACAGCCAAAGGCTGTCCGGGCATGCTGGGAGTTGTAGTTTTGCAACAGCTGGGGACACCCTGCTTGGGAAACACTGGTCTATGTAGAGGACAGGAGCTTCTTCAGGGTCCTGTACAGTACACAGTGTCCTAAAAAAGTAACATGGAGTCGCCCTCACCTGGTGTCCAAAGGAGCAGCTAACCCTGGTACAGGTAAAGAGTACAGAACATGTAATACCTCCCTGTACTGTAGGGGGCGCTACCAGACAGTCAGTCAGTACATACGCTTCACGTTTTACCAGTAAATTGCCCATTCTGATTGGTCAATTCTTCCAGCCATTGACACGTTTCACAGATCTGGACTGTCTGTACATTGTATGTTGAGTCTGGTTTCAACTTACAACGGTCCAGAAAAGACCACTGTATGTTGAAACTATTGTATGTTGAGGCCATTGTAAGTTGAGGGATCACTGTATACTACATACACTACCTTATGCTCCAAACGTTTATCATAATGTAAATGGGTTCGTACATCTGATTAAGACACGTCTCCCAACCAGAGGCGTAGCTTGTAGCTTCTGAGCCCCGATACTGGTCTCTAATGGGGCAGATGTGTTTTGGGGCTCCTTTAGGCACCAGGGCCAGGTGCGATCCTTTTAAGGTTAAAAAAAAAACGAATTAGAGTCAGTAGCATCCCATTGAACGCAGAATAGACTATTATTTTTTTTTTTTTATCTAAATGACCGGTGGAAATGCCAACAACAAAGGCGCAGTAGGTTCCCTTACCATCACAGTCAGGCTGCTTTTACATGTCAGTATTCAGTATTCGGCTCAGGGATTTGCGACAGTATTTATATTGTAAAACCTGGAGTTTGTGCAGACAATGTATTCATCTTTCCAATCTCTGTAGGTTCCACTTCAAGCTTGTTATTCCAAATACAGATGGGTGAATCTGTGATACACAGTTGTCCTAAAAAATGTCTATCGCTTCTGCTGAAAAATGTTTAGTTGTTTAGCGGCTTAAATCCACTTAAAATATACTGTATACTATACGTAATCGCCAATTCTCAAAGTTTTAAAGGGGTACTCTGGTGCTCAGAGCCAGAGGCCGTAATTGTGATGTCACGGCCACGCCCCTCATGAAGTCACACCACGCCTCCTCCATTCATGTCTATTGGAGGGGGCGTGTCAGCCGACACTGTCCCTCCCATACACATGAATGGAGGAGCGTGGCGTGATGGCACGGGGGCGTGGCCATGACATCACAATAAGAGATGAGGAAATTTTGAAAAATTTGATTCAACTGATTCGCCCAATCTTCCCCAAAAAATTGTTTCGATACAAATTTATTTGCGGTGAAGTGCTATTAAAAACGGCTATTTATGGCCTACAGAGAGCCTAAATAGGGGTGTAGAACACTTTGTCTTGCTGTAACACGCATAGGGTGTGTGCGGAATACTATTATTCAGTATGACATGCAGATCAGAGGCATCGCTATTAGAATCACTGTTGCAGAGCGGCACAATGAAAGAGCCTGAATGACCTAGAGTGGAGGCAGCATGAGAAGATCATATAGTGGCTGAATGACCCAGCATGGAGGTGGCGGCAGCATGAGGAGACCATATAGTGCCTGAATGACACAGCATGGAGGTGGAGGCAGCAAGAGGAGACCATATAGTGGCTTAATGACACAGCCTGTAGGTGGCAGCAGCATGAGGAGAACATATGGTGGCTGTATGAGACAGCTTGGAGCTGGCATTAGCATGAGGAGAACATATGGTGGCAGAATGAGACAGCCTGGAGGTGGCAGGAGCCGCACCAGGAGTCCTGAAAGTGACCCGGTGACAGAGTGGTGCGGTGGGTGGCAATACCAGTACTGGGTGATGAAAATGGGTGAAAAAAAGGAGAACTTGGCATCAGATGTGTGGCATCAGGCGGGTGGCAGGATCAGAATAGTAGCTAAGGCAGGTTGGCAGAAGAAAACAGTCTCTTTAGTAAAAGTGTTAGTGTGCACAAGTGAGTATTGAGGATACGCATTAGTGTGCACAAGTGAGTATTGAGGACACGTAAAACGTAACTTTTAATAATATGCTTAGGATAAAATGTATGGACCCAAACATTTTTTTATAAATCATACAAAAGGAAAGGTGTGCAAAAAACACCATGTGCCACCTACACCACCAAGTATTGATGTGATGCAAAGACCTCTAAAAGGTGGAAGGGAACAACTTACTGTCCATTGTAGCAAGTGGGGGTGAAAACTTCCCCTGTAAGGCCCTACTCTCGCCCTATTAATTCCCTTCTTGGAAAGTGTTACTCACCCTAAAAAGGGTGGCCCCACACAGGAAACTCTCTCTATTTCCACCTAAAAACCCTGGAAAATGGCAGTGTTTGTAGGAGGAAATAGGGAGAGGTTTCTGTGTGGGGCTGCCCTTTTTAGGGTGAGTAACAGTTGCGAAGAAGGGAATTAATAATGCGAGAGTAGGGCCTTACAGGGGAGGTTTTTACCCCACCGGTTACAATGGACCATACATTGTTCCCTTCCACCTTTTAGAGCTCTTTGCATCACATCAATACTTGGTGGTGTAGGTGGCACATGGTATTTTTTGCACATCTTTCCTTTTGTTTGATTTAAAAAAAAATTTGGGCACAGATATTTTATTTTTATCTTAAGAATATTATTAAAAGTTAAGTTTTACGTAATGCATATTCTCAATACTTGTGGTCCGATGTGGAGTAATGTCTGTAACTTGGGAGCAGCGCCTTAAATATGTTTTGCACTATCCACATTTGTGAAGTGTTGGTGTGGTACCATGGTCAATCTATGATGCATCAGGCATTGGTGGGTGGAAATCCTGGCTGATCCGTGCCTGATTCATCTTCACAAAAGTCAGTCTCTCCACATTTTTCATGGACAGACGAGTTCTCCTTGGGGCTACTATGGCCCCGCCACACTAAACACCCACTCTGATGGCACACTACCGGCTGGGCAGGACAGCTTTTCCAGGGCAAACTCTGCTAGTTGCTGCCACAAATCAAGTTTGGCTGTCCAGAAGTCCAGCGGATCTTCAAGGTGTGTTGGCATGGTCATGTCATGGTATGCCATTACCTGCTGGTTCAGGTCCTGTTAGAGGTCTACCTGCTGCTGATGAGTTTCTTCACTATGTGGGTGAAGAAAGCTACTCATCAGCGACTGTTGGAGCTGGTACTGCTCCTGCCACTCCACCCCTCTCCAGCAGCCATGGCAGTGGAAGGTGAGCGCAGAGGGCCCCCCAAGTCAGACCGGCAAAAGGATGGACAATGGCACAGATAGGCATCAGCCAACTCACTATGTAGGATGTCTCTATAGTAGGTCAGTTTGTCCTCCCTCTCAGTGGGTGTAAAAAAGGCCCCCATTTTGTGTCAGTAGCAAGAGTCCAATAAGGTGGAGAGCCAGAAGCCATCCCGCTGCCGAATGGTGACAATTCGGTGGTAACTACACAAGCAAGTGAGCATGCATCGTGCCATTTGTGCAAGTGACTCAGAGGGACTCTCTGCCTCCATCTCCACTGCAGGATGTCTTGCAGATGGGGGGGAACACTTCAGGAACCGCTTGACAACCAGATTGAACTCGCGTGCCATGCAGGCTTCCTTGTCGCAGCGCAGACAAGATGTTCCTCCCTTTGTCAGTCACCATGGTTCCCATTTCCAGATTTCGTGGAGTAAGCCATGATTCGATTTCTTGATGAATGACTTTTAGCAGTTCCTCCCCTGCGTGACTCCGTTCGCCAAGGCAAACCATGTGAAGAACAGCATGACACAGCCATGCCCTGCACACATGGTATGCTGGAGGGGCACTGAGATTTGTCCATGCAGTGGAGGCTGAGGACACAGTGGAGGATGAGGAGGCGGAGTTGCACACTGTCATAGGACCAACGGACTGAGATCATGGAGGCGAAAGCAGTGTGACCTGTCCAAGTTGCTGTTGTGGCTGTGCAGGAGCCACATTCACCAAGTGGGCCATAAAGCACATTTATTGTCCCTGACCGTAGTTACAGCTCCACATGTTGGTGCTGCCGTGCACTTTGGTACACACCAACAGGCTCAAGGAATGGCCAACCTTCTCTTCCACAAAATTGTGCAGGGCTTGTACTGCCTTCTTTGCAAAGAAATGACGGCTTGGGACTCTCCACCTCGGCTCGGCACAAGCCATGAGTTCTCTGAAAGGTGAAGAGTCCACCACTTGAAAAGGGAGGGACTGCAGCACCAGCAACTTGCACAGGAACACATTCAGTTTCTGTGCCAATGGATGAGTGGGTGCATACTGTTGTCCCTTGGACATGGCTTTTCCGATAGATTGCTGGCGGAATGACTGACTTGAAGTAGGAGGAGCAGGATCATCTGGAGCAACAGAAGATGGGTATGATACACAGCTCCCTTCGACTGAAGTAGTGGAGCCTTGGCTTGCTGAAACAGGGAACGGAGCGCCACTGGGTGATGCAGCAGGCTGGACCACCACATCGAAGCCACGGTTCTCCCAGGCCGCTTTATGGTGACACTGCATATGTTGACGCAGGGCCATGGTGCCAACATTGGTTCCAGTAGCTGATTTTCCTTCCAACAGTCTGCATTGATTGACTGCTACTGCCCTGTTCCACTACCTCCCGGGAAGGTAGGCTGCCGCAAAGCAGGTGGTCTACTCCAGGCATGTTTGGCTCCAGACTTTGCCACCATGCTGACAGCGAACCATGCTGCCACATTGCTGGTTCAGCTGCTGCCTCATGGGCAACCTGCAACCCTCTTCTCCTGATGATGATGAAGCCCCTGCACCCGGCTCCCAAGTGCCATAGGCATCATCATCATTGAGTTGTATCTGCACGTCACTGATGTCCTCCTCAGGTTCCTCAACAGTGTCTGCTTCAGGAGCCTAAACACTCGCAACACCACCTCCCACGCCACTCTCCTCATCACTACTTGCCCGACTAGCGGAGGAAGCGGCGGATGTCTCCTCCACTTCTTGGCTGGGCAGTAGCTGCTGACTGTCCTCTAGTATATCGTCCTCACTGAATAGTGGAGCTGAACCACAGCATAAGATACTTCTGTGGGGAACAGCATAGGACAGAGGCAATGGGAGGACAGGGACTGCTCCCGGGCCATGCCAACTGAGAGTTGTGTCTGAGGAACCCACCGACTGTTGATGGGGGTGTCAGATGTCCTTTGTGATGAAGTGGATGACTGTGTTAACCAATCGATGATGGCAGATGGGTTGCTGGTCAAGACACGACTGGCTAACTAATACTGGGAACTCAGTCCTTCTGCCGTGACTCCTGCTGCGACCTCTGCCTGATGAATTTAGGCCTCTGCCACTCCTCTGTGCACGTCCTGGCACTTCTCTGCCTGATATACACCTGTCTACAACATCAGCAGGTGTGAAATTTTGCCTGGCCTTTTACAGTATCTAGGCCCTTAAGACTTTAAAAAGAACAAAATGGTGCACCACTTAGATGTACGTATGTGGTATGAACTTATGGGGGGAGTACAATGCACTCCAGTACGCTTAAAACAGTATTTGTCTACAACAACAGCAGGTGTGTACTTTTGGCTGGCCTTTCACAGTATCTAGGCCCTTAAGACTTTAACAGGAACAAAATTGTACACCACTTCGATGTACACACAGGTTACACTTAATAGAGGACAATATGCTTTTAGTGCTCTGCTCACCCTAACTGCTTTTCAGTTGTTGTACACACCAGTGCTGCAGCACACAGTAGCTGTGTACCACACCCAAAATTGCCCTCTCTCTCTCTCTCTCTCAATCTCATTCCCTTCCCTATCAGTGCTTCTAGGCTGGATTTGGGCTTGAGGTTAATAAGGTGTTGTAAATAAAGCTTTCTGTCCCTCTCTGCAACAGAACGCTGATTTGACTGGGAGGTGAATCGCTGCTGTAAAAATGCTTTTCTGTGCAACACACTGTTCTCTGTCCCTCTCTCTCTGCAATAAAAGGCTAAAGTGACTGGCCGCAATATGGCTGCCAATTATATAGGGCTGTGACATCATAGGGGTGGCTTGTTGCTGATAGGCTGCATGCTGCATGTGATTCAGGGTCATCCCGCCGACCCTTGTTCCCGCCTTCCCAGGATTCCTTTCCCCCTGTCCTCACATGTGGATCTGCCTTTTTAGATGCCCTGGAGCCTGGACTGCACTAAATGGAGTTTAATGAAGCGATTTGCGCTATCGAATCGCGGCGATATTCGCATTTGTTACTAATCAAATTTTCCTTGAAATTCGTAATGAATTCGGATTCGTCAGATTCGAATCGCTCATCAGTGGGACCCCCGCATATAAGATGTCTATCAGTGGAGTATCCCTTTAAATCAGCGGCCCTCCAGATGTTGCAAAACTTCAGCTCCCAGCATGCCCGGACAGCCATTTTACACTTTTTAAGTCCCCACTGGGGACTATTACATGAAATTACTAGACTGCATTCACTGTACAATGCTATGCTATTGCATTACATTAAACAGTGTCATCGGCACTCCACTTACACAGCCTGGCTCTGCTAGACTGCATCATTTGACCATCTGGCTACTGATAGGGGAACCCCCGCAATTGTTTTGCGGGGGTCCAATGAGCGCCACTGAGCTACCAGCATCTGTCATTTATTAATTAAGATGCTGTGACATATACACACAGATATGAATATGGAATTTAAAGTATACCTATCATAGCTTACATAGGTCTGTACAAAAAGTTTCAGCAGAGAGCACTGTGGTCAGAAAAAAAAAATGTTTTCTAGTGGAGTACCCCTTTAATTAAAGGGGTACTCCAATTGAAAACTTTTTTTTTTTATTAACTAATGCCAGAAAGTTAAACAGATTTGCAAATTACTTCTATAAAAAAATCATAATCCTTCCAGTACTTATTAGTGGCTGTATACTACAGAGGAAATTCTTTTCTTTTGGGATTTCACTTCTGTCTAACCACAGTGCTCTCTAATGACACCCCTGTCCATGTCAGGAACTGTCCAGAGCAGGAGAAAATCCCCATAGCAAACATATGCTGCTCTGGACAGTTCCTAAAATGGACAGAGGTGTCAGCAAAGAGCACTGTGGTCTGTAGTATACAGCCGCTAATAAGTACTGGAATGATTAAGTAGTCATTTACAAATATGTTTAACTTTCTGGCACCAGTTAATTACGGTATATAAAAAAAAAATTCCACCGGAGTATCCTTTTAAGGCTAAAAATGGGCTGTGTTCTTAAGGGGTTAAATTTTGCAGCAACTTGGAGCCTGAGGCTTTCTCCAAGACTAATGCGATCAGGAGATGCATTTTCCAGAATCGATAGGCTATAGGATAGGCTGTAAGTAGCAATAGGATAGGGGATAAGAGGGGGTCCAACCTCTGGGACCAGCTGCAATCTCCTGCATGATGCTTCGGTGCACGCATAGGGGTTCGGCAAGTCCCCTCAATGCATCTTTATGGGAGAGCCGAAGATACACGAGCCATGTAACTTTTACTTTTTTTTTTTTTTACCATAAGGGACTATTTATAGCAATCATTAGATTGCTTTTACCATTCAGTGCTCCTATGTATAAGCAGTGATATCAGTGATCGAATTCTATGGTCCAGATAGGCCCAGGAGCAGGTGAGTGGAGCTCAAGCCACCATCTTGACTCATCGGACCCCCGCGATTCTGGGAGTTGTAGTTTTGCAACAGCTCAAGGCACCTTGGTTGGGAACAACTGGCCTGAGCACTGCAGACACCTCTTCATTTATTTCAGTGGTAAAAACAGATGTGGATAGGATCCATATTTTCCTGTTATATGAAGGAACCCCACCTATCAGTGACTGATGCCATTTTCTATACACATAAATGCTCTAGATGGGAATACCATTTTAAGCCTAAAAACAAGGGTAGTACTATTAGACACTATTCACATGGCAGAATTTCCCAGAGGAATCTGGTGGAAAAATTCGGCTGTAGTAGATTCTCATTGTTTTAATGTGATTCTGCTTCACCGTGCACCCAATAGATGTGGAAACATCTGCCACAGAAATTTAGTTTCCGCATTCTAAGAAGGAATTGACGTGTCTATTTTTTCTGTGGAATCTGCTGGAAAATGCATTGCCGTCTATGGTGACTGCACATTTCCGAGCGGCCCTAGCACTGGAGCACTGACATTTTCAACCAACACCTCTGCAAAAGGGACATCAAAAAATGCTCTACACCGGATGTGTCTATCATGCAGATGTCTATGTTCTAAACTAATATCAAACACCATAATTCTATACAATTACTAAAATGAATTGTCAAAAGTACATCGAGGGCTAAGTTGAAGTTAAGAATGAAACATGATCAAAGAGGAGAAACTATTTCACAGTTCTACATCCTATCCAACAACCTGATGACGATAGCCAAAGATGTACAGATGATGGAAACCTGATATAATACAAGCTCAAGGATGTCAAAAAGGGTCACTCTGACATAAATGACAAGCAACATTACAGGTAACATAATAGGAACATGAAGGCTTATTATCCACATGGATGGATGTACAAAACAAAACTTAAAGGAGAATTCCACCTAAAATAACTTTTGATACATCCTCAGGACCTAATCTCTGTGGAGAGGGGAATCAAAGATGATGCCAAAAAAATAATGGGCACCCAAAACTGAAACTATCTCATGAATAGAAGACCCAACTAGAAGGAGCTGCTAGTCTGTATTGTTATAACAATACCATAACCACCACCATCCAGTGCCCAAACAGTGCCGAAAGTGTCCAAAAACAAAAGCTGTACAGTTGCCTATGTATTTCTTCTATTACAATGATATATGTTGCTACCTTCCCAAAGGTTCAGCTAGGGAGATTGGGGGTGGAAGCTCTGGGTTTCCAAGGCTATCGGGGCCATACAAAAGGAGAAGCGTCTTGTAGGTGGTTTCCTCCAGTCTGTCTGCCATTAACTGACCTCCGGGATCATGGGGTCTAGTCTCCTAGGTTGTTGTATCCATACAAAATAATTCACAAAGGAGCCTGAGAGAAAACAGGAAAAGGGGTCCAAAGTACGAGACTAGAATAAACTATGGGAGATGCCTCCCAGTCATGGACTACAGTGAGAAGATGGATGCTTTACCGAGGGGATCAAGTGGATACATTTTTTGATATGGGGATGAAAACGAACTAGAATGAAGATCGACTATTTATATATTCATAAAGATAAGAGGGGATTTTCATTTCCCAAAATATGGAATTACTTCTTAGCTGCACAGATATCCTGGTTTAAAGGGGTACTCTGGCTCTAAGACATCTTATCTTATAAGATGTTTGATTGCGGGGGTCCCTCCGCTGGGGACCCCCTCAATCTAGCATGCAGCACCCACCTGTGAGTACTGCAGGAAGCACCGGAGGCTCCAAGTCTTATGCCGCCCGACCACAGGGACGAAGTATCGTGACGTCATGATGGGGGCAGAGTCGGGGTGTGACGTCACACAGGGGCAGAGTCGTGATGTCACGATACTCCGTCCCTGTGGTCGGGAGGCATAAGACTTGGAGCCTCCAGCGCTTCCTGCAGTGCTAACAAGTGGGTGCTGCATGCTAGATTGTGAGGGTCCCCAGCGGCAGGATAGGGGATAAGTTGTCTTAGTGCCGGAGTACCCCTTTAAGGACTGGTGGAAGATAGTCTTTTTTTCTTACTTGATCTGAGGTTTTTTGGGGAAATTTGTTAGTATATTTGAGCTACTTGAATCAAGTCAACTTGAGGGAAAAATTTGGAAGAATGACCCTTGTGTCGGCTCCCTCTTAAAAACTTGGACATTGTTAAAACTTGCAGAGGGAAATAACAATCTTCTGGAGTTTGGCATCAGAGGAACTTTGTCACGATTTGGCTGGCAGGAGGTGGATCCTCTGTGCCAGAGAGGGATTGGCGTGGACCGTGCTAGTGGACCGGTTCTAAGTTACTACTGGTATTCACCAGAGCCCGCCGCAAAGCGGGATGGTCTTGCAGCGGCGGTAGTAACCAGGTCGTATCCACTAGCAACGGCTCAACCTCTCTGACTGCTGAAGATAGGCGCGGTACAAGGGAGTAGACAAGAGCAAGGTCGGACGTAGCAGAAGGTCGGGGCAGGCAGCAAGGATCGTAGTCAGGGGCAACGGCAGGAGGTCTGGAACACAGGCTAGGAACACACTAGGAAACGCTTTCACTGGCACAATGGCAACAAGATCCGGCGAGGGAGTGCAGGGGAAGTGAGGTATACATAGGGAGTGCACAG